>NC_086245.2:22178286-22478286 GCF_036321145.2 Pelmatolapia mariae | reverse complement strand
ATCAAACCATTGACGGAGAGTGACGGTGTTAATTCTGCTATGAAATCACACTTAAGATGTGATTTGATACTAGTAAGTTAAACAGATGTTAATGCAAGTTAGTGTGAGTGGGTGGGGAAAGGGTGTAGCGGATTCTTATCTGGTGTGAAGTTAATACAGCCACGGAGTGATGTCGGGGTCGCGGTGGAGCTGTCCGTCCACGTACAGCCGGTCCACAGCGATGACAGCGCGGGAGCCCTTCTGGATGAAGCCGCGTCAGATTGGGAAGAGGACCCTGCGTCGTTCCAGGATCTCTTTGGGGAACTGGTCGTTCACGCTGAAGTCCGTTCCTTTTAATTCCCTGCCGCGGCTTTCACATGTTCCTTTTGTTTGAAGTGGCCGAATTTGGCCACGATAGGACGTGGTCTCCCGGCCGTAGCCCGAATGGGGCCGAGGCGATGCACCCTATCGAAAACGATGTTCTTCACCGTGTCCTCCGGCAGCTTCAGGTGGGTTTTGATGAAGCTTTTTACCGTGGTCTCCGCGTCCTCTCCAGCGGCTTCTGGAATACCAGAAAATACCAGATTATCACGCATGCTACGGGCTTGTAGATCAATAACTGTTTCTTTTATTTTTTTTATTTTCTCTATTGAGCTGGGTAACATTTTCTGTAAGACATTTCACCGACTCCCTTAGCGTGGCATTTTCAGCAGCGAGCGTTTCCACCTGCTGCTGGCTGAACTCCAGGGATTCTCGCAAGGATTTAAATTCCCGGTGAAGAATCTCCACCAAGGACAGCCTTGCGTCGAAACTGGACAATCGCTTGTCGATTGACTCCAGTATGTCGGCAATATCCTTGCCGGCTGGCGATGTTGTGCCGGGGGAATCTGCCAGGCGAAGTCTTTTCGACGATGGCATCTCAGGTTTGGCCGAAGAAGCTGCACACTGGGCCTTCTTCATCACGAGATCCTGGAAGCACTGATCAATGTAATCTTGGAGAGCCTCTAAACTCTCCCCGTTGTTCTCCAGGGTGTTGGAGATGATTTAGACAAATATTATTAGTTATAAGACAATTGATAAGTGTATTTGGTAATACTGAAGCTTAAAGGAATTTGTTCAATTCTAAACTACCATTTGCTTTAATTTTCTGCCAAAATCTCCGGCGTCTGACGTCAGTTACAACATGAGTCGCTTACCTTGTCCGTCACTTCCGTCACTTACCTCTCACACTCACGCATTAAATCGTTTCCGAGATTCAGAGAGTCAGAAAATGATTTCCAGTATTTCTTTTTTTTTTTTTTAAATGATTGGTGATGGCAAATGAATGTCAGGTTTGTCACTTGTTGGCTTTGTTAATCTACTAAGCATATCTCAAACATGTCTCTATCCTTTTGGCACAACACCTAACACATAGTTGATAATCACTGTCATGATACCTGTTGTCTCTATCTGGGAGTTTTAGGTTTTATTGACCTATTGTCTACGGCAATTATATGAAGTTAAACTTCATATATACTGTGGCGAGCTCAGACAAGGAGGAGACAGAGGTTTCGTTCGGTCTTGCTTTCCGCCGTGTTAGCCAGGAAGCACAGCCGTTTATTGAAATCTCCCAGAAGAACACTGCCGCTAGCTAACTGCTCAGCGCGGCAACAGCACAACAACAACAAAACAAAGGCGCTCTCTCACCCGGAAACACACACAGTCGCCGAGAGAGCACGTCACCTGTAACCATGGCAACATGACAACAAAACATAACTGTAAGAACAACCCCGAACAGCCCTGGCCCGCTACAATACTATACGTTCTGTTCATTAAAGATGTCTGACTATGACCTGTGTTTGACTCCTTTAGATGAAACTTTTATTTATATAGCGCCAAATCACAATAACAGTTGCCTCAAGATTCTTTACATTGTAAGGTAAAGAACCTACAATGACACAAAAAACTGAGAAAACGCCAGCAATCACATGACTCCCTATGAACAAGTGCTTTGGTGACAGTGGGAAGGAAAGACTCCCTTTTAACAGGAAGAAACCTCCAGCAGAACCAGGCTCAGGGAGGGGCGGCCATCTGCCATGACCGGTTGGAGTGAAGTAGTCCCTGATCCAAAGAAACACTTCTTAGGATCCAACTTAGGGATTCTTGTGTCCCTAAGTTGGATAAATGGTTAAGAAAAGTGGACTTTTAATTCCCTTTTATGGTTTTCTCATATAACAACATATATTGTCACATTTTCCCAGACTTTAACCTGCAGCATTGACATAAGGTCAGGTTATGAAATACTCATAAGGAAGTACAGAAGTGTGAACAATGAGACCAATAGAAAAAAAAACATGCATATCTAGAGCAAAACAGTTCTGCAGAAAGTCCCATCGTTCCACAAATTCACTTGTGTGTATTTATATGAGCCAGACAATTTTTCAAAACTAAATCCCAAGCCGGCCCTAAAGTTATTATATTTTTCACAATTTCCTATGGAACAAACAGAAATCAAAGCATTGTGTTCTGTATGGCTACTATCAATTTAAAGTTATGTTAACAAATCTGAATTATTAAGCAAAATCCATAACACGTGAATAAAGAAAATCATCTGTGTCTGAGGTAGTGAACACAAACAACGTTTTTTGTTCCGTTTCTTCATATGATAAATATTTATACCTTCATACAAAGAAAATACACAGGCAAAAAGGCAATCACCTGGCTCAGCTCACATGGGCCTTAAAGCCTGCCAAAGACTCAAAGCTCGCATGAGAGTTGTAAGGCTGCGGCGTGTAGGAGTTGTTCTCTAAAAGCCTTCACTGTCTGGGCTCTGATCCTTGAGCTAAAAATAAAAAGAGCCTGCAATGTAAAGTTCTCACATTTGATTATATAACGGGATATCGGCTCTGGGGGAAACAGTATGGAAGCCGTATAGGATCAGGGGTGACTGGGTTCATAAAGTAGTGACATACACCTGTTTTTTACATGCTCCATGTGCGTGCACATGCACGTAATTATGATTATATAACGTTGAAAAAAAGCCTAGATAGACAATAAAAAAGGAAATCACGCTATCTTTTTCTAAATAGTTTATACTGTTCATGGTCATCCTATCTTATACGGAATACACAAACACACACAGATCCCGGCACATGCGCGCACACACTCATGCAAAATGTTGAAAACCAAACAGTGCAGACATAGCCTGGAGCAGAGTTCAGCTGTGGTGCAGATGTGCGGCGTAGAGTGGACAGATGGAGTACAACATACACACGTGCACATATTCACACACACACTTTCGCGCAATTACTTGTCAGTGGAGATAAAGAGGGAGTCTTAAGACGAGGCGAAGGGTTCAAGGTTCAAGGTTCTTTATTTGTCACATGCATAGTTATACAAGTATAACACACAGTGAAATGTATCCTGACACGCTCCACGACATGTGCAAAAAGGGGGGGGAGGGGGTAGAGGAATAACATTATATATATATATAGTATATACATTGGGTGAATGTGCAGTAGTAGCAGCAAGCAGGTGAATTCTGTACATTAATAAGAATAGACATCTGACTATTTTACAGAATAGACAATATAAACATATTTAAAGTTAAAGGAATTTGAAATGTACATTGTGCCTGGGTTTAGAGTGTCTGGAAGTGAGAGATAAGCATCTCATAACCTCTTCAAACAGGTACGATATTAAGATGGGGATTGAAAGAAACAAAGGAAATATTCCTCAAAAACAGCTGCAGGGTCAGGAAGACAGAGTGAGAGGAAGTTGGAATGAAAGAGCAGAGGAATGAGGATGGCAGCGAGTGGAACTAAGACTCTGACATGCAATTCAGATTATGATTCGCTGCCATGGGCATCCTAAAAGGAGAAACCCGTGTGTCGATCCAAAAAAAAAAAAACTGGCAATGTGGGGCTGGAGGCTCCTGAGAGGGCATGAGCGTTCTGCACTACTGGCAGTGTGGTAAAACAGTGCACGAACAGGTTCATTTATTAAACACAGTTCTTCCCTGAAAGTAAGGACATTTGTGTCCCGTAGGGAAATAACTCACACAACATTTAACACGCTCAAACAAAACCTTACTCACTTGTTGGCCATTCCTGTTCCCACGCTGTGTCAGACAAAGTCAGTGTGCATCTCATTTTAAATAAACTGTTTGGAAAAAGCCAGCTGTCATTTGCACACACAAAGCAACATGAAATGATTCATATTTTTTCAATTTCTAATCGCTTGTAATCATGTTTTGTCAGTTAGGCAATGGAAAGCTTGCTCTCATGGTTTTTTAACTTAAAAAAGGCACAACTTTTCCCAAACAAATGATTTATGTTTTTGTTTCTGAGGTCTTAATGCACCACTGATAAACAGGTAACACAAATTAAGCACAAACTCTCATATTGAAGTAATCAAAGTGAAGTAGTTTCTAAATTTGTTCCTAATAGGGGCCAGGGTGAACTGTTACAGGGTCTGTTTCTGATCTGCAAGAAAACAAAACAAAAAATTCCACTGAACTCCAAGCAAAAAGGAGGCTCCAGCATCCAGAGAAGGACCACCAGCATCATGTGGACAGACAGGAAGTTATTAGTAGTGTGTGTCATAGTAACAGACGGCCACAATACTTAGTCATATTATTGTTATATCATCTCTTGTTCTCATGTTCTGATAAAATGTCCCCCTAAAGTAATGATGTTTGTTGGAGTGCCTCTTTGTGGTATTCCATCTGTTCCCCTAGCATAGTAAGGTACAAATAGTATCTTTTCTGTAAAGAATGGGTCTTATTGGCATAGCAGTTTACCAAATCCTTCCACACCAGGCTGTTTTCACTGATTTGTCATAAGAGTCCTCAGGTCGTCAAACTCATCTGCGCCCCCGAATGGCATTAGGAAACCAGACAAAGACAAAGACGCCACACACATTTTGGATGGACTCTACTATCCCACAGATATAATCACTTCTGGAAGAGTATCCAATAGTCTGTTTCCCATTTCAAACCTCAACGAATCCCATCCTTATCCTTTAAAAGCACACAGACGCGCGTGCACACCATGGCCTGAAGACATGGTTACACTATGTCTACTCAGTGGAAAATTTCATAACCACAAAAACAAAGGCATTTTTGGTAGAATAGAACTTTCACACCAGTCAACCACAACACTAAAACCACCTGCTTAATATTGTGTGGGTCCACCTGATTCTCACATTACAGGTCACTGCTTTTGGTGTCTTTTTTTGTCCTGACGGTAGCGGTGGGATCTCTGTGAATCAGGCTTTCTTCTTGAGTTGCTGGATTAGACTGGAATCTAGGGAGTGTAAACCAATGCTTTATTGTGCTCCTTAAGCCTTTCCATGAGCAATTTTTGAAGCGTTATCAGGGGAGGCTGGTCCAAGCGAGCTGGACTTGGATTAAGAGAACTAAACAGAGGGTTAGAAGGTCCTTAACCCATCGGCAAGACCAGTATGTGCTCCTTTACACAAGGAGGAACACTGCCTGAGCTACAAAATGACCTCTGTAGAATAGGTAACAGCAGCCTAACTGACATCAGGTATCAGGATGAAAGCGTTGGACCCAGTATCAGACCCTATGCTGGTGCAGTAGATCCTGGGTTCTTCGTGCTGAACGATAATCCCCGGCCTTATGTGGCGGGAGGGTGCAGGCAGTTCCTTGACAATGAAGGAATGGATGCCACTGAATTGCCCCCACGCTTGCTGACCCAAATCCAATAGAAAACCTCTCACATATTATGTATCAGTACATCTAACCCAGCCAGGTTATAGATCAGACTGCCCAGGAGGATGCCCTAACAATGTTAGGCATGCATGAGTACCATTTTGAGCTGCTGCAATGGAATTTACCGTATCATTTTTTCACTTTGATTTTCAGGGTGTCTTTGAATTCAGCCCTTTGTAGGTTGACATTTATTATTTCCCTTAAACAATGTGGCATCCTTTCTTTTCTAACACATTACCCGTTCCATATCCGTATGGCTATAGTCATGTTTTCTTCATCGATCTTTTAATTTTACATATCCCATTGATGCATGAAATGCCTTTTTCATTTAGTTAGGTTCTATGCTGCCTACTTATTTATCCAGCTTGTCAATATCCTCATCATGTGTGTGATAGGGAAATCAATAAGTGTTTAACCTTTAAAGAGAACCGGCTATCTTTTTTTTATTCCAAATTTGAGAAATAGTCTACTTAGATGTTTGTGTCAGATTAAAAGCCGAATGTTCCTCATTCATGTTTTTGTTTTCTGCCTTTTTTAAGAACAGCAAAGCCTAACCTTCCAATGAGTTGATCTATTTAAAGACCGTAGTAATTCCTAAAGCATTCTGCTCTTTCCTTTTCCGTGCTGTATGTCGCAAAAAAAGGAAAGCGTGTTTTTAAGCTGTAACATTCGGTCGTATGTCCTTGTTACAAAAATGGTCTTGGCTGGAGCTGTCTGTTTCCAGTGTGGGTTCTGAGGATCAAAATGGAAACATATTGAAACATCGGTACAGATCCAGCTCTCTTTGAGTTGTGTACATTCTTCAACAGCAGTGAGCACTGCTGAATCAGAAAGACTTACATAACAAAGTTGCGAAACAAAGAGTCGCAGGGCAACCAAAAGCTCCGGGTTGTCCTGTTTGTGGTAGTTTTACCTCAAGTCCTTATAAAAATGTAAACAAATTCAGTGCCTTTCACCTGTAAGAAAACCTGTGCATATTTTTGCCATTTCATTACTGTGATCATTCCTGATAATCTCCTTTTAAAGAGTTTGCAGGATATGATTGTAGCCTGATAGAGGCCAGTTTGGCTCTGCAGATTCAGCCAGAATTGGACAACAGCAGTTTATTTTGTGCCTTTCCATGGTAGTGGTGGGAGAGATCAAATCATTAATGTCATCTGTATTTACAATTCAATTCACAAGGGAAGAAAGCCAGACCGACCACAGACTGTGCAACCTCAAAGTGGGCCTGAACACAACCATATCCTGCTTGCATCTGATTAAAATCCAACGATACAGCAGAAATGATTTTACCATAAACAGGGATTACAGTGACACAAAACATGTCTCATTTTTATACAGAGTAATAACAGGATATTAGGGACAGGGAACAACCAAAACACACTCGATAGTGCTGAGAAAGAGAGAGTTGGGGTAATTATTGTGATTCTAGACATGCAATGGCGCAGTGGTGGTGTTTTGGTCTCACTTGCCACTCTGGGCCAAACTTAAAACTATAGGACGGTTTGTTTCTCATGTTTCTCTGTTTATAGTGCACAGAGAATATCTGTGTGTTTATTGATGTTCCTTTTTAATTAGCACCAAAAGCAGCAGCAGTGAATCAAAGTTGTTACTTGTTAACTTTTCGCATTAACAGTGACTAGACCAGGAATTTAGGTGCAGACATTCCGTATAGGAATGACTTCAGTGATTTTAAATCATTTGTCATCTAGAGCTAGCACCCCTTCAGCTTAATTAGTACTTTGATTTCTGATCAATACTTGAATAAGTAATTACATGCAATACATTTCTAACAAATGCAGTTGTATTTTCTGTTTTGTACTAACCTAGCAGCCCCAAAGCTGAAAAATGAAGCCACTGCACTTGTGCCAAAAGCTTAATGGAATTATTTCAAAATAATATTGCTCATCCAAGAGATTTTTGCCTCAGTTCTGGTGTGTGAAACGCTAGAATTTTTTTTTTTTTTTTTTTTTTTTTGGGGTTTTCTTTCATCGGCTTCTTAGCACTTAATAACTAGTGGTAGTTTCCAAAATGGTAACATTAGGGTTTCACACTACAGAGTCAAAAAGCCAATGAGTGGCTTCACTGTGGCTACAGTCTATGGTGCTAATTAGCTTATTTGTACTGACCTAAAATGGCAAGCATGCTAAGTACTCCATCCATCAATTTTCTACTGCTCATCAGCTTAAGCACAGATGCCCAGACCTCCCTCTCCCTGGCCACCTCCTTGAACTAGTTCCTTAAACTCAGCCAAGCCAGCCAAGAAAGATATTATTTGCAACATGTCCTAGGTGTGGCTCCTCCTGATAGGCCATGCCTTTATCACCACACTTAAGAGAGCCAAACTTCCTCTGGCTCCACAATGAAAGGAAGAATAATATCACACAGAGACTGATGGTGTCCTTCTATCGAGCTACCATTGAGAGTGTACTAACTGATGGCATATGCGTTTGGTACCCTAGCTGTACGGCAGCTCAGAGGAAAGCACTCCAAGGGGTTATTAACACCGCCCAAAAAATCACTGGCTGCCCTCTCCCTGTGCTGAAGGATTTACATGAAAGCCATTGCTTGAAAAAAATTCAGAACATCATTAAAGACACTTCTCACCCCGGCTATTCCCTGTTGAAACTGCTGCCCTCAGGCAGACGGTATAGAACAAACAAAGCAAGAACAAACAGACTTAAACACAGCTTCTACCCAACAGCAATATCATATTTGAACATCAGCATTAGCAACCGTACCCTGTACCATGCTGTGGAATAACTTGTAACTAATTGAGGCATATGTATTGGAATGAATGTGAATGTTCTGTTGTTTTATTGGTATTTCAAGGTTTTTAGCACTGATCGAAGACAACTGTTAATCTCGTTGTTCAAGCGACAATGACAATAAAGATATTCAGTTCAATAAAAACAGACATGTCTGCTCACCTTTATGAAGCTGGATCCAGAGGGGAGGGGGTGTTTCTGACCACTTTTTAAAATAATTTAACATTCGAGTCTGATTCACAAACGTGTGTTTTTATCATGCATTCATTCTACAGAATGTCTAATAATCAGGTCTGGGTACTGCTGTAATTTTTCATAATTCCTTCCTCACTTAAACAGCAAGAGGCAGAGAGCCATTAAAAATACTCTGCCTGTTTTAGGCGAGGAATTTGCTTGGATTAGATTATGAAGGAGACACGACAACCTCTCGTGACCTGCAGTTCACCTGCACTATTGTAACATTATCCCACTTCAGAAGCTGGCAAGTTAAAGACTGTTTAGTGTCCAGTCACCATTCTCACATGTACCTACACCAGGTAATGCTTAGGAAAGTTCAGGGTTGCAGTATGTATCTGGAAAAAGTTGATGAGAGACCACTTTTCACTTCTGGTGGAGCAAATCAAAACAATTTCCTCCGATTTTAAACACACCAGTTCTGATAAACCTTCTGTCTGGACCTCATACAGCTGCTTATACAGCTGTAGAGTCTTGTTGTTGTTGACAAAGTAGGTCAAATTGTGCTGTACTGCCCATTGTGCAGTAACTATGAATGCCTTAATAGCAAGCACAAACTGATAAGAATCTGGGCTCCGATAAATTGTAAAATGATTCACAGATTTTCCTTTACGACCTCATTTTAGTGACCGTGTGTTGAGTCTGGACTCGCTTTAGGGTTTTACTCTGGTCTTTCTTATCGTTCTATTTATTTATTTATTTATTTTATGCACATTGTCTATCCAAGCAAAATTATTTTGAATGTGTAGACATGATGTAACAAAGACTGAAATGGTAATTATGGTGAAAATTTTGTCTGGCTAAATGTTTTCATCCATGAACCTCAAGGCATGCGTAAGGACTACCACTGAAACCGCCTGTTAATACTCCCGTGTACAATAAAAGCAACGCCCACCCTTTGTCATGCCCACTGGTGAGGAAACAAATAGAAAATAAAAGCTGAAAGTGTTCCGCAGACCAAAACAAACACGTGGGATCAGATTTGTGTATGAGCGACTTTTCGGCTTTTGATTGGGAACATTCCACATTGGTGTTTACATTTGAAAGGCAGAATGTACAAAATATAACAGCTATTGGAGGGGGAAAAGATGGAAATAAGGTAAAAGTGGAGTCTCTCCAATTAGAAAATAGAAAACACATGTATTGGAGGAAGGTTGCCAATATGTTGTAAGTCTACAGACTTCAAGAATGAAAGCTCACATGACTGCTGTGCTACACATGTGCTACCCGTATCACAAGGCTGAAAATTCATGTGTGTTTTTGTACTCATACACACACAAACCCACGCACATTTATTTGCAACACTTTTGGATCCCATGCCATGATTAGCACCGAGCTCAGCTTCTCTGGGGAGTTCAGCAGGTAGGGCAAAATTCTCTTTTAGGGCCCGCCACTAAAAATCTCCAAGGCTTTGCAGCGCATCGATGGCCCAGTGCTTCAAAACACAGTCCAAATCCTGGAGATCACGCTGAGAGGGAACATCTGGGGACTGGGACAGGCTGCAGATAAGACTCCAGAGTGTGTGTGTAGGCATGCATGTATTTGTACGTCATTGGCAGATTGTGGCTGTGTGTAGTTAAAGGAATAGATAGGCCATGATTTATGTGAAACAGTATTTAAATTCATGTACACTGTATAAGCCCTAATTACTGGGGTTACTGTACTGTGCATGTGCATGTCCATGTGCGTGTGCATGCGCACTATCAAGTGATCCAGCTCTGACTCCCTGAAATCCCAAAGCCATCAGTCACAGAGGGGAAGTAAGGGTGTTTCTGGGTATATAATTCTGTAATTGGTATCATATGTGTAAAGAGACAAAAAGGAGGTATGTGTGAGGTATGTGTACATTATGCTTACATTTATCTGACAAGTGACCTCTTGAGTGCATTTAAATAATGATTACAACTGTATAAAAAAAGAAGAATCACAGTTTTCTTTTCACCATCGAGTCCAACTTTAAACACCCTTAATCTTGACCCTGATGCAGTTTTAGTGGTTCAAATGTAAACATACCTTAAATAGGAGGCAGGTTACAGAATGCACACATTCTCAGAAGGATTACACTACTAAGTCAAAGGAGTTTGCAAAGAAAAGCGTCTGGACTTCTTAAAGTTGCCTGGTGATCCTCTACCAGGGGGTCCTTTGTCCCTCTTTGGGGGGATACTCCCACTGGGTTTAAATCTGGGACTCTCGGCCATTTGACCTTAGAACTGAAGAAGCTTCTCGGATGAGAGGTGAAACGTCTTCAAGCAACTTTAAGAAGTCCAGACGCTTTTCTTTGCAAACTCCTTTGACTACGATGACCTGGATGACTGAGAACCTTCACAGACATTACACTACTAACAAACTACCTCCTTGTAAGTTCGGTATAACGACTTGGAAATCCCGCTTTGTGCTAAGGCTGCAAAGCCTACACCTCTCCCAGCTACAACGGCAACAACAGACATGCTGTAAAAGTTCACACACAGTGCAAAGACTTGATTACTGTGCAACCAAATAACCTGAACGTTATATGGACAACGTCCTTGAGTCCACATCCACATCCCTCACACATGCTGCGCTTTGAGCCAACAGCAACTCTGACAGCTTAAGCAGATTGAGTCTATTTGTTCCCATCAGGTGCGTTGACTGGCGAGCAGAGGGTTTAAATCCAAAACTCCACTCTAAACAGAAAGTGGGCGTATATTTAAACAGGTCACCACCAACTAGCCAAGGAAAGCAGGGCTAAGTAGCCACCTCAGCAAACAGCTCGATCAAAAAGGATCTACCACCGATTTCTGGGTTAAAGTTACAGTGGAAACATTTGGAGAGAGGGTTGCTATCAACATGAATTACCATTGACATGTTAGCACATTTCAAAAGGAAGGGAAAGGGGGCATGGTAAACAACATAGCAAGGAGTGGAGAAATACAGAAAACCAAAGAAAAGAATAGGGAAGATGAAAGCGTGGTGCTGATTTTATGAGAGGGGCCAACGACTTCCCCGATATGCGTTTCTCTGCGGGGAGCATGTTGAAGGCTGAGTACGCCCTAGTATGTGGTTTTTCCAAGGCCGAGCTGATCCAGGCTGGCCCATCTCTTTTTCATAGATACACTGAGTTATACAGCACTTCTCAGAGGGAGGGAGAGGCCGGGTTTTCCTGTTCATGTGGAAAAAAGGGAGGGAAGAATGAGTGGAGGTAATCCTAGCCGCCGAGGTGGCCCTCTGGTAGGGCCCAAATTCTGCTATTCTCCTTCCTGAATGTCTCAGCCGCTCTCACTTTTACAGACGCATACGAGCGAACTGAACACATGGGGCGAGGCACTGTGTATGGATGTCGGTTGGTAGGGTGGGCTCTGTATGCTGCTAAAGCCTCTCCCTGTTTTTGACCACAGTTATGGTACTTGCCAGTGGGTGTCTGGTTAAGAAAATAAAGCAGCGTGTTGGCCACGTCCAGGCTCATATATAAAGCATATGTCTCAAAACACAGGAATCCAAATTCCAAAGGCAGGAATTTTAGCAGAGTTCTTAAGTTCTACTTCACTGCAGCATTGAGTGCTTTGGATCCAAAGCGTGATTATCCTCCTAACAAATTGTTTTAGAAATGCATGGGTTTGCAGCATTGTGGAGAACTGGATTTAACTATAACTGTCAAACTCAGGGTTATTTGTCTCTGTCCGTATCTGGTGTCTACTTTCTTTCTGCTCCCTCCATCATCATGTCTTGCTCTTTCCTTCTCACTCCATCTTTCCCTTTCTCCCTTTCTTTCCCTCTCTGAGACACTGTGCAGGCAGCCCTCTGTATTACTGCTCAGGTCCCAGCGAGGGCTTGCTGAAGAGGGATGTGGATTCCATAAAGCGCTCGGCTCTATAAACGTCTCCCAATCCACATTCAGCACCTGGGTAAATATTATCCCAGCAATGCTGTGGTGACATCCTGAGAACACAAGACTGATAATTAAGTTTAAAAAAAATTGTTATACAAACTTTGTACAAAAACCAGTGACTTCTTAATTTTTACTTATAACTCATATTTTTTAAAAATGTCAGGTCATAAATATTCAGTGTTGGGCAAAGGTCTTGAGACAGCCCTCATGTCAAGGAGTCACACTCTCTTGTAATTTTTTTTAAAGTGGTCTTGAGCAACAGTTCTCCAGGTTTTCTGAAGGATGTAGGAACGAGCCAAACCATGAAGGCCGTGTAGCCAAACAGGAGGATCTTGAAATTGATTCTGAACCTCACTGGCAACTATTGGAGAGCTAAAACAGGTGTGATATGATCTCTTTGTCGGGTCCCTGCGAGGAGCCTAGCAGCAGCATTCTGGACAGGCTGGAAATGAGAAAGAGAGGACTGAGTGAGTCCAGTATAAAGTGAATTGCAGTTTTCCAAGCGGGAGGAAATGAGAACTGAATGACAATTTTGCCATCTCTCACAGAAAGGAAATGCTTCATTTTTTGATGTGACGCAGAGATGGAAATAACCTCATCACAAATAGTAACACTGGAAGGACGTCACGGCGGCTTATGGAGGGAAGAATCCAAATTTAACATTTTTAGTTCAAGTCGTCATTATATGTGAAGGAGAGAGGTACAGGAGTAAGTGTCTCCAACCATCTGTAAAACACAGTGGAGGCTCTGTCATGGTTTGGAGCTGCATTTTAGCCAGTGGTTTGGGGGGTCTAGTCAAAATTGATAGAATTATGAAGAATGAAGAATAACATCCGCTTTTGATCCACTATGTTTCTGATTGGCAATGGCTTCATGGTAATGACCCCCAAACAGTCCAGTAAAGGCATACCTGGATAAAAGAACACACAATGGGTGGTTGTAGCTCAGGGGGAAAAGCAGTTCATCTATTAATGGGAAGGTTGGTGGTTGAATCCTTAGCACTATAATGAATTATCCTATGAAATATGAACAATTCATTTTAAAACATCATACAGGAATTTACTGGAATCGTCTATTTATGTCTGGCTATCATAAGTTAAGAAGGTTACCAACTAAGTTTAGCAAACTCTCAGTTTAGGTATAACTTGAGCTAATTTCTATCTTCATATTCTTATTCTTGGACTAGCATTGCAAGAGTCACAGTTCTAAACAACCCTTGTTTATCTTATACCAGGCCTTGGTGCAGCCCCTCAGTTTACCCACAGTCTAAAAAGAGACATTTTAGTTCCTTTCCTTTTAAGGTCAACTTGGTTTTTTATTGGCTGTAAATGGCCAATTTTAACAGCACATGGGTGGGACTATTTCTGTCCTCACTGACATACGGAGACAGCAGTCCTAACAGTTCAGACCAATGTGAAGCCTGAGATTTAGCATACATAATTTTGCACTCTATTACCTTATTATCTGCCACTTTATAACATTATAACCTTTATTAAAGCGCTTTGGGGTCCATATGGACTAAGTAAAGTGCTATACAAATACAGGCCATTTACCATTTATTAGAGTATGTCCCAAAAGGTTGATTCTGTTCATCTGGATATAGCTTTTCAGTGGGAGAAACGTTTCATCACTTATACAAGAGACTTCTTCAGTCTCAGCTGACTGCAGGTTCCCCCAACCTTATAAACAGTACATTTGCACAATAACTGAAACCAGCCCACTGAATGAACAATGGGCTGTGAGGTCAGTTCCTTGATCATTAATATGCAAATTGTCATGAACATTGATCAACAACCACTGATTAAAGCCCATTGATTAAAGGGTATGCAAAATAAATGACAAAAAAGTATAAAAGTCTCCTTTAAGCATGCATAATAATAAACACTTACATGCATAATTTTGTTTTTTTAGTGGGGGGTAATGCTACACATCTGTTGTGTGGCTCATTTTTATTGGCTTTGTTTATGTAACCTGTAACTGCAATACGAAACTAAGGTAGGAAGTGAATGGATGCCTCGGGAGAAAAATTTGGTTACTATATTACAGCAGATGAATGCACCATTCAGCCCACGCTTAACACATTTGCTCTTGTGTCTGAAAAGGCATATCTTCCAAACTCTTTGAAAGCTGAAAAGCTCCCTTAGATACCCAAGAACACTGCTTTGGTACACTGAGAACTGGCTTGCTGTGTTTAGTTGCAGTTGCTAGGCTAGGGCTGGACAATCGCTCCTGTGTGGAGCAATTTTTCCACTCACACGCAGCATATTGTGTGTTTGTGAAATAAGTAGTTATTTTTGACTGAATCTGAAAGCTGAAAACACACACACGCAGGGCAGACCTAATATGTGACTGAGACTGTTTATTAGAGCTCCGGCACCAACCTCCTCAACCACACGCAAATAACTAAAACTACAAAATCAGAGAAGTTTGTGAGGATGAAAAAGACTCGAGGGTATGGTACTTGTAAGATGTCTGTTCTATTTATCATATATTACCTTATTTTGGGTGGTTTGAGTAATGTAACAAATAAATGGCAGCACATTAAAAACTTAAATTACCATACCGTATTTAATGAGAGAGAGTTCATGTGACCCAAACGACTGGAACAAAAGTATGTGACAGCTTTGGCCCCCAGAAACTCTCCCCTCTACTTGGAATGAATTCTGTTCAATCTCTGTGTAAAAGAATGTGTTGCATTTTGAAGTACGACCACAGTCACGTTTTTAGGATTTTATGACGAGAATGTCTTAACTCAGAGGCATACTGCACCGTTAATAACTGCAGGCTTGCTGAGGAAACAGGCCAGGGGTAGTTACGGTCAAACAAAGGGGAAGGAGGAGTGAAGGAGCGATGTCTCGTCTCATTTTAAAGAATCTGTGAATTAAGGTGTTTGATAAATTAATAACACGTCACTGGCTTGCAAATCAGATGCATTAGCAGGTCTTGTTGCAGCTGGCTTAAAGTCGATCGAAGCCTCATTTTAAATCTCACGTGAAGTCAACAGATCTTCGTCTAGAGTCAATCTGATTAATAAAAATGGTCCTTTTAGTTTAATCTCAAAGCTAGGCCCAGAAGTCCAACATGCTCATTTTTAAAGGGCTTTGGTGGTTCAAAATAAAAAGCGCTCGAGTTACCGCAGCTGCACTCTGCACGGATCAATTTGGGAAACCAATTTGGAAGGATGGCTCCAAGATAGAGATGGGTTCCAGTGGACTCGATGCGACCTGGACTACCTCAGCCAGTGCACACTGACAGTGATGGAGAAGAAAAACAAAGGGCCGCAGGGAGGGGGGGCGAGGAGTCGCAGAGGAAATGAATATCTTACAGTAACACATGGTGTGAAAGAAAGAAATGTCTCTCTGCTGACCTCCTTGTGCTTTTCATTCCTCCTCTCTACCCCCCCTCCCTCTCAGCCTCCCTCCTCCACCCTTCACTTGTGCTCCATGCCGATTGAAATATGCAAGCATAATAGTCTGGGAAATAGGATCAAGAGGTTTATGTAGAAAAGTGTGTTTGGGCTGGGGCCGCTATGCAGTGGTAAATGACTGTCTTCAATCTACAAAAAAGATTTATGCTCTTAAGGTAAATTGAAGTTATCACACTGCAACCACAAAACCTCAAAGAGAAAATGATGCAGAGAAGTGTAAAAGACGAGGATAAAGGAGAGTACTGAAGAAAGGCAAATTAATCAATGGTTTAGGCTTGAATGATTTACTGGACAAAGGGGAATTTTACTTATTTTATTCATCGTGGGCCTCACAGCCTGATGCAGCTCTCCAAACTTTAATTGCTAGCTCACCTGGCAGATGATATTTACGATAATAAAATACACGAAAATACTCAAATAGAGATGCCTTTCAGACAAAAGAGGGCAGTGTGCAAAAGCCCCAGCTAATTGCACAGTGCTAATTGCACTGTTGCCAGTTTTGATGGCCCTGGAAATAGTCCATGAAACAGTGCAGGCATCAAACACGAGAAGATAACTACAAACATGAGGGGAAAATAATAAAAGGACACAAGAAAAAAAACAAGCATTTTAATCTCAGAGCTGATGCTGGAAAATTTTCCAATTTGTTACTTCTAAGCAAGGAATCAGTAAGGTTACTATGGGTTCAAACAAGGATGGTCAAAAAACCTGAAAGGGATTTTAGGATCCTAGCTATCCCAAAATCCTTCACAGCATTATATGTTCTGCCCAGTTTCACCTCAAAGTCACTTTGAGGTAATAAAGGCAGAAGGATGATGAAGCATCTATCTCCCCTCTTCTGCATTACAGCTTTGTCTGCCTTCACTCACCCAGGAGGATAATAGATACCAATTATCCTGCACCACTGATTTCATAATTGCTCTAAAGGGATCACTACAACACACACATTCCCATCTTTGCCTGTCAAGAGAAGCTAATCAGATCCCTAAATTAGACTGAAGTGATAGACTTATTAGGGACTAATTTCTGTATTGCTAAACTAACAAAATCACCTTTCCAAAACCAACAAAAAATGATGGTCTTGATCATGTCTAGGTTGTTCTGATTATATCTTCTGATCACAGTGTCATGTTATCCCCAGAGAGCACATGACTCCCAGACTGCAGGCTTACTTGTAGGTCCCAGAATTTCAATGATTAAGATGTAAGACAAAGGCTTTTCCAGCTGGATCAGGCGATGCTGAAATATTCCTCAGTTATGCTGCTATAGGCTCAAGCTGTTGGGGAACATCCTGTGATTCGCTGAGCATTTCTTCTCCACTCCCCCATCTTTTCACTCCTTATATGTTTATATACCACCACTGCATGTCATTAGCTTTTTGGCCCCTCTCCCATAGTTTATTATTCCTTGTCTCTTTATGCTCTTCTTTTTTCTCTTTTTTTCTCCTCACCCCACAACTAGTCAGCGGGTTCTGCTGAAGTCATTTTGTTGTTAGCAAGGGGTTCGTCCTCCCTACAGTCGCCAAATTGACTTGCCAAAAGGGATTGTTTGATTGTTGGGGTTTTCTCTCTAATATTGTGGGCTCTCTCACATGCAATATAAAATGCCTTAAGGGGATTGTAGTTATGAAGTGATATAAAGACATGAATTTCAGCCTTCAGTTTAGCTGGAATGGAAAACATTAAAAAGGCTAAAATTTCTGAACTTTCCTTAGTTTAGATTCAATCTAATCTCAATGCATGATGCCCTATCAAAATTCAACAAGCTGCACTGATCAGGTGCTATTCTGAGGTAAATCAGACAGAGATGACCTAAGCTGGCCCCAGATGACGACTTACATTTCCTATCCCCGGTAGACAGGTCACACAACTGCATCCTACTTCCTTTTCCTACAGGCATGGACATTCGTCACACCTCAGTCTCCTGGCGGCCTAAAACGGAAACATCAGATGGGAAACGCTGTTAACACCCTACAATATTCTCAACATGGGGTTGTGACTATTTGCGTATAGAAATTTTACTATGGCTAAGACATACATCAAATGATTTAAATAAATCATCACTATAAAGATCGTAGTGTGTCTGCATGTTTGTTCTGAAACTTTCTTTAGCTAACTGATAATATAATATATTTATATAGCACCTTTCAAGAAACCCAAGGTCGCATTATACAGAAAACTCAAAGCCCACAGGCCTCCAGTATGTGAGGAAAACTGAAGGCATTTTCACCATCTTTGGGAAATTAAAGTCATTCTCTATTGCTTGGCCTTTAGAACACCAGAAGTGAGGGTGGATTCAGAGGTGGTGTGGTGTGATGTGACTCTGCACACATCATACCACCACATCATTTTGGTTTTGAACACGTCACACACTTCCATTAGTGGCCAAAATGTGCAGATGGAAACATCAGATGGAGTTTTCCAAGCATGTTAATTCTTGCTTCTATTTTAGGATGCAGTGTACCTTTTTTAAATGAGGTACACAAGTCTATAAAGAGGTGCTAATGAATGACTCACACTTCATGGAACCCTCCACTATGTGTGTCATTCTTTCCTTGCTGGGTCCACACCTTGCACCACTGACTACTGACTAGAATAATTCTATTATTTTCATCACAGTAGCAATAAATACTAGTCACAGATCATGCCAACTCTCTTCTATCATTGCTTTTCACAACCCCTTCATCAATCCATCTGTTACTGTTTCCATCACCAGTCCCACCAGTCTTCCCTGTTTAACTCTTTCTGGAAGGTCTGTACACCAATCATAAATGTGTTCTATGATTTAGGCAAATTCTGCTACACAGTTTCTGTTAACTCTACACAAACCATCTGAATAAAGTTGCTTGTAATTCATCACAAACTGAGCAATATACTTTGTGACAAATGCTTAAAAAGGAAGAAAAAAACATTAATCATGGGCCAGTAAATTCAACCCCCAGGTTAAGTTTGCCATGGTGGAGCTCTACTGTAAAGTCCTGAGGTGTCTGACTGAGGACACTCAGAGCAAACCAGTCTTAAGTTTGGCGTGTACCAGTATTGCACCCCATCTGCCCTGCTCACCAAAGTTGGGTCCCTGTAACATGTGTCCACTTCCACCAAAAAGAAATTCTAGTTAAAGGTTTGTCATTTTGAAACACTGAAGGACATCCAACACATATTAGTGACACACATTTACAGGATATTAAAAATTGCATTTGAAGAGGTCTAGAGGTGCAGAAGGAGACAACCTTGAAGTCGCCAATAAATCAGGTAACTTTTTCAAAACTTCATCTGTGTAAGTTGCAGAACTTGAGTTGCACCGAATACTAGGAGAAAGGTTTCATAAATATGTTTTCATAGTGCTTAAACATTTGAAAATAACTTTTGCTGCCTTTTCATGTTTCTGCGGGTGCATACAATGGACAAACCAAACACTGAGAGTCAGTCAGAGCCCCTTTAGTGTTTCTATTTTTGTTTTTTCTTCCTACATATATTCAGCTGGTTGTAATCTGCAACCTCACCAGTAGATGTTACTAAATTCTAAACATTGCATATTTAAGCAATTGTAGCTTCTGGGTATACTGGGATCTACACTCAATGTATAGCACATTATGTTGAGTATAAAGATGTTGAGAGGAGCCTCATGTGTCATAAGACCCACTGTGTCAGTATTTTCGCCAGATGTGGCTCATGGGTCACTGGGGTGTGAAGAAGATGCGGGAAATGAAACTGACGGCACCTTGTTGCTAAATAATTACAGCTATGTTCAACCCCAGATTTCTTCCGAACACATTCACGTCCTGAATTGTTATTTTATGTTTTGTTTTGTTTTTTTCCCTCTCTCGTGTGCCGGTCTCAGTTATATCCTCCACTGACATGTTTTCTCAGAGTCTGTGTTATTGCTTATATGGTTAGAGCTGGAAAACCAAACAAAGCCTGACACAGCACTCCATCACCTGGCCCGATGATGTCATGATGTCTTAAGTATCCCACTTTGACTGTGGCCCCACCTTCCTCTCAGCACATGTCAGAGGTTGGTGAACCATGCACAGGTGTGTGTGTGTGTGTGTGTGCAAATCAGTGACATATTTTTGGAGGCTGAGAACCCCCACAGGGTGTAAAGTTGTTCCAGACCACGTTGTACCAGAGCTGGGTGTGAATGGGGGTTATGTCTCTGAACAGTCCACTCTTTGAGCTTCATTTCCAGGTCGACCCCTTCCAGAGCATGGTTCATGGTAGAGGTGTCGTCATCTGACTGGTTAGAGCTCCTGGCCTCACATGTTTGTTAGAGTGCATTTTGCTGTTCATCAATCAAATCTAGGTTTCCATTACTACCAAGCAGACCTGAAATTTCATATTTCCGCTCAGTCTTCTTAGTACACGAGCCTTGCTCATAGTGTGCTGCACTCATACTCCACTGACCTAAGTTCACACTTGCAGTTTCTTAAGTGCTAGTCAGAAGTTCTGCTAGTGCTTGAAGAAAACACTACTATAATTAAACATAATGATGATTTACATTGGCCAGCAGTTGAGCATGCTCCTTACAATGATAGTGCCAAGATGCTGATGTTTGTTGGTAACATTTACCAAGACGAAAATACTCCATCCACATATTAAAGAGGTACTCATGTATTGATTTGTGGTGAGAATATTTGCTTCTTCGGAAAAAGTTCTGGATTCGCTGTCATGTGGACAAAGCCATGATCTAGTTACTCATGCCAAATAACCGGACTGCTTGAAAGAACGTGTCATCACTTTCGTCTTGGACGATCCACTTCCTAATTTTTCTCACAGCGTCATCTATTTGTGCTCATTCACATCTGCCAAGAAGTAGATAGAACCGGGGGGGGGGGGGTTGAATGTTGGATATCCCTTCACAGTTAAAGTCATTCTTTTGCCTTCCAAGGCACATCTCCAAGGACATCCAGGTCTCATTCACTCAGCCCCACTGGCTTTTATGTCCACTGAAAATGTCTCAGTGGTGTGTGCCGCATACTGAGTGCAAAAGAAACCAAATGTGGTATTCTGAAAACAGACTGTTTATGTGATTTTGTTACATTGTCTTTTGTTTCTGTGGAACACAGTTTTGGTTTAAATTATTATGGTTTAATGTCTAAATCAAAGAAACACTTTGATAGGATTAAAGGAGAGGAAATAGGAAATAATTATATGGTCTCACAACACATTAGCAACATAAGAGGTTCATTGTAACAGTGGAACATGAAACCACAGTGTGCTCAAATGATGGTGTACTACAACAAACACACAGAGATTCTCAGTTGATGACAATCAACTGCCCTCTGTTTACTGAAAACAATAAAACCCCTCTGCTGACACGAGGCAGGCTTCTGGTAGAGTCTGTCCGTAGAAAAAACATTTAATGGCTCCATGTGGGGTTGTTTGCTGCTTAATCTGTGGTTGTAACATCCACTCAGACATGTGTGTCTATTTTTTTCCTGTTTCAAAGCGTATGACATTCCTTTAACCGGATAACTGATGTGGATTCTGACAGTTGGTGGGGCCAGACGCTGACCTGGCTCATGAGAGGCCCGGAAACAATCCAACAAAATGCTACACAGCTTTGGAGAACTCCCTCCCTTCTTACTTGCTCCATGTATCCCTTTGGAGCAGGATGTTGCAGGTCAGATTTACAGTAGATCTATGCGCCACTGAGCCTAACTTGGGCAAGCTAATTGGAAAAAGGATTTGTATGTTATGTGGCCCGCAGCGGGTCCTTTCAGCACCTCCACATTGAATAAGCAAGGAAATCACAAAGGACGGCACACAGGTGAAGCAGATGTACATATGAATGTGTGTAAAGATATATCCTCCACAGTACGCATGCATGCATTTGCACACAGAATGGTTTGAAGACCATAAAAAATTAAGAAGAGCTTTTGGCACGCTGCTCACATTACTGAATGACATGAACAAGGAAATGAGGAGGTTGAACTTTAAGTTACACATGTCTGGCAAGCACATTGCCATCGGAGAATACACTGACAGCATCCCAAATATATGTATGCATGTGTTATATATGAAGGGGAAAAAGATCAGGCATCTATACATGTAGAAATATGACTCATTTCCTGCACTGAAAACACTGTACTAATGGACTGTTCTGCACTCTTCTCATGCAATTTTAATTCTATTGTGTTTCTAACCTTGTTTTATCTCTGATTTCCATTATGGATCGCCAAAGAGGAACCCTCTGTCTGATAAAAATGGTCCATTACATAAATGGCTCATCACTCCGAGGCCTTTGTGTGTCTGCCCAGCAGGTGAACAAGAGGTCTTCAACTTGGCAACAATAGAAAGACTTTGAAGACTTTACAGTTGGAGAGACACATCATCACAGACTCCAGCAGTAATGGGACACAGTAACACTACACCTGATGAAAATAATACTAATAGTGACAACGTGAACAATAGTCTGGTCTTGTCATTCATGACAAAAGGTTAATGTCCCAAAATGATTATTAAACCTCATTATATCTTACAAGTTCATTTACTACAAATGTTGAGTTAACTATTATAGAACAAATTCTTGAAGTTGGTTGAAAGTAATGGACTTGTCTACCAACACTAGTGAAATTGAAATTGAGACTGTTTGTCTTCAAAGTAAAAGTTGCACCTTTTGAAACATGTTGGCTGCAATGCTGAGGCACAACTTTACTACAAGCAAATGTGGCAATCTACTAGAAACCAAAGCAATTACTGAGGGGGGAATACAACCTGTGGTTGTATCACATCCAATATGGCAGACAGCTGTTGAGCATTGTGCACATGACATCACATGAGAAACCTCAATAAAAGATGGACGTAGCCTCTGCGGGGCAAAAACGAAGCCAATGTGAAAGTGCCTTCTAGTGAAAACTGCATTCTACCTGAAAACCACTAGATGGCAATAGCTGTTGTCTAAAAAGATTTCTGGTTAAAACCTTATGGTAGAACAGCGTTTTGACTTGACTTGAGTCCAAAATAAGGTCATTTTGTAAATCTTGGTCATACAGTGTTACTAAAATGAGGATTATCTATGGTAAAACCACATTCTGACTAAACAGACAGTTACAGTGATGCAATGTTGAAAGTTTTAATCTCAAGGCTTCAAAACCGGGCTTTAGAAACCGATCAGTGATGTCACAGTAGCCATATCCATCCTTTATACTCTCTATGGCTAGTTCAAAATGTAACCATGCCTATTAATAAGAATATTATAAATATTATATTAATAATCTTTTATAATATTTTAGCTGAAATAACAACTATCTAACATTTTAAAATAAGACAGTGACCACGATTAAATATTGTGTTATACTTTTATGTTGGCCCTGAGACAGAGGATGGATGAATGGATGTTAGTGAGCATTCTAGCAGAAATCAGTTCAACGTTAGTTTCCGTGTTAGCATTTAGCTTAATGTACTTAGTGTCATAAAGCTACTAGGATAGCTAGGTAGTAATTTCCCAGAAAAGCAAAGATCAGTATTGTAAATTAAGATAAAAATAATAATAATAATAATAATAATAATAATAATAATAATAATAATAATAATTACAAAAGTGTTCAAATGTGAGTAAAAAAGATCAAATTTGAATCTACAGAGAGCAGTTCTAACAGCTACAGTTTTTTCAGATATACAAGATGGTGGTAATTTGCAGATAACACTAACTATACAACAATAACTATATAGCACTAACTATACACCTATGTGTAACATTTTCAGCATAAAAGATGAAGAAAATGTAAACACACTACTCACCTAATATTAGCCTTTACAATGAAAATACATCCATGGCTAAATCATTTGCTAGCTTGTTAGCTTGTTTTTAACACGAAGAAGTCATGTAATGTGCTGACTTATTTTGACATTATAACCTGTGTTTTGCTTTGTTTGTTTATTTGTTTTAAGTTTGAAATGGATGAAATTATAAAATGGTGGCTGCATTTTATCCAAGAGGGCAATACTGACCTATGAGACGTCTCATTAATTAACTTCAAGACACGTTACAATGTCAAACATAAACTGTCTAAGCCTTGATCGAAATACAATATTTGCTACTATATGGCATCATTTGCCATTACTTTTTCATTTTTTTTAACATTTCCATAAAATGCACTCAACATTTAAATAAAATCATACTATATATTGCCACATCATGTTATTGGTCAGGTGAGCCTCAAATTCCAGTGTTTTTGAACAGAGAGTCAGTTTTTCAGGCATGAAAATGTTTAGCCTCTACAATGAGACTATCCAGAGCCCTTCTAATCACAATCATTTGTATAAAACAATTGCTTAAAACCGGGGGAAAATAAATGTTTTGCTGAAGATATAAATCCTAGAGCTGGTGTCTGGATTTATGCCTTGCATACTAGCATGGATATCGTACTATGAAATGTAGATAGATGGCCAGCTTGAATCATTTGAAGTAAGCTGCCCTAATTAGTGTACAGTCTGTTTTGTCACTCCAAAATATTAATGTGACACACACACACACACACACGGTCAGCTCATGCTTGGCAGCAATGAGCAGTGACATCCCGTCCAGTGCAGCTGGTCTGCAGCCTCTAGGCAGTCCTACGCTCTGGGAGGGAAGCCTGGTTTGATTTTAGTCAAACCAGGGCAAACCAGGACTTTCACATTCCAGCTTTTCAACTGAAATTATTTGTTACTGCCCCAGAGACTCATCGAGAGCTTACATATATGAATTTGGAGGAATAATGTCTTAAAGTGTTAGCTAAGGTGCAGCTTGCCCTCAGGCTAGCCAGTGTAAAATTATACACACCACTTTTTCTTTTCCTTTTTGCTCTTTCTCTCTCTCTCATTCTCCTTGCTCTATCTTGAAGTGAGGCTGTTCCAAGCTGGAAAGTTCTGCCGCTGTTACATAAACTCCAGCTCGAGCGGCTGCGGGGTCAAGAAAAAGGGAAGAAAAGACGGAGAAAAACAAGACAAGAGCTGAGGAATATTGTGGGAAAATAAGGGCCAAAGATAAAAAGGATCTGGATTGGGTAAAACCTGTGTCATCAGGAACGTCTAAAAAAAACCTCCTCTTCATAAGATCCCGGAGAAAAGAGGAAGAACAAAAGAGCAGGAGGAAATTGGAAGCAGAGTGAAGGCAGCTTAGCAGCTCCTATCCAAAAAGCCTGGAAGAAAGGGAAGAAGGAAAAACTGAAAACAAAGCATTAAATGGCTTGGAATTGTCCAAGGCCCGCCTGAAACCCTCTCTGGAACCAGCCAGGCCGCCGCTGATACACAAAAGAGCCACCTTCAACCTGACATGTCTTCCTGTTGAAAAGACAGAAACACAACTCTCTCGGAGCACTGGCGATCCAGGAATTCATTGTGTGGGTTACCTGGTGCCGATCTCTGTTTTTATTGTTGGGAATTGAGGGGTTTTGTTGCTAGTTTAGTTTCTCTTTCCCTGCCAGCACACTTAATGACCCATTACTTTGGGAAGCCTAATAACTTCTCACTTTCTATTGGATGTACAACCCATGGTAGATGACTGAGCGAAGCATGAGTTATTAGATTTATAGGAAGTGCTCAACAGTTTGTCTGGAAGTGGGTAATGAATCATATTCCAAATGGCTTGCAGATGCTGTAGCAGATCTCGGTGGGTACATGCTGCGACTGAATACCAAATCAACTTATAATTACCTCTCGAAACCACATCCACATTTATTTACTGAGGTGTTTATGCGCATAAATCCCAAATGAACATCCCCTCAAACCACTAAAAATCACACGGAGCAACAGGGAGGTGTGTTTTAGCAGACAAGGGACGTTCCTATGAATAATGCAATGACAACTCCTGTACTGGCGAGAGCATCTTTTCAGGTGTGCACAATCATTAAATCAGCCACCTCTACTGCTTCACTGCCCAGGAGCATTTTTCAGTAAGTCAGGGTTTTAATTTACCATGAATCCACTTGTATGCTGACTCACTGCATTTTCTCCTTTTATGAAGTGCTGTCCGTACTGCTTTCATCTCAGCTGTTCTCACTGACTAGCTGCAAAACACACACACACGCACATATTGTGGAAACCTCTGAAAATCCTGGGTGACTGAATCTTCGGCCAGCCTTTACTTCACCTGTGAGGCAGCACGATTCCCAGCAGATACAGGACATTCCCAAAAACTGCAAAGTAAACAGGTTGAATAATGGAAACATTGTGAAAGTCAGAGGAAAAAAGGAAAGGGGGAGGGGGGGGGCTAAACGTTGAGAGGATGGGGTTGGAAATAGATGGAGTGGAGGTAGAACAAAGGGATGCGGTATTCAATAAGCGCAGGTCCATTACCAGGCTGTGTGCTGGGCTTTACTGTCACAGCGTGCCTTTCACCATTTGTTTCCCATAAAGGCCACATGGAAACATTTAGCTGGCTTAAAGCAGATCAGCGCACGCTGTCTCAGGCCCGTAACATTTGCTACTTGTATTCCAGGTCTGTCCTAATAAAGTTTTCTGAAAAATATAGGCAGCTGCAATAAATAATATTAATAAATATTTTTTAAATGGCAGCACGTCTGCTTGTGGGAGACGGCGAACAAACTGCCTGCATGTTAGGAAGCATCTTAGACTGTTTGAAACTATGAGACAGAGAGAAGGGGAGTAAATATGAATAGCATCTTCAAAGTAGTTCCTCATGGCTCGATGAGTCCTAAGTGCCTCAAACAATTCTTTTTTTTCTCTCTCTCTCTCTCCTGTGACACCATCTGCAGTCCTGCAGAGGGAATAGAAATCCCAGATGCTCAGGTTATAAGCAGAGCAGTCTTCACACTTTCTTGCTTAATGGGTAAAACTGTGAGAACAATCAACACAAAGCTCTCACCAAGAGCCGAGAAACAGTCGACTGTTTGCATGATCGGTCCTTCTAGAAAGCATTAACACCGACGCGAGAGTGCTGCGGCGGTAATAAATTCATCCTCGCTTTGGGCTCCGTGACCAGCATGTGTGTATGCATTTGTCAAGGTAAATTCCTGCAAGCATATGGCAGAGGGATACCGGTTTTCACAAGTACACAAACCCAGCTGCCTATGCATCCCTCAGGTCCAGCTCCAAACCTGCCAAGTCATTTACATTAAGCTTCTGCACACAACCACACAAAAAATAGATTTCCTGAAATACTCTACATCCAACATCCACATGACAGGCCTACAGGGTGCATAGATACGCACCCGTAATGTGTTGAGCGCTCGCCTAATGGCCTGCCAAGTTTATTGTTGGCCTTTGTGGTGCCTCCGCTTTCCATTCTTTATCCTTTTAAATGAGCGCTACCCCAGACGGGAGTAGGCAGATGCTTCAGACAATGCATAATAATGAGAAATCCCTCCCTAATACATCTTATAAAGTACAGAGTTGACTGCATGTTGTCAATGTTTCTCTCATCTCGAGCCAGATCAAAGCTATTGGCACCATCTGAAAAAAATAGAGCCTTATTATTTACGTTTTCTTGCAGATCCAGCCAGTACTCCCACAAGTAAGGGAATGTACACCCCCACACCGCAATATATCCATCTCTGGCAGAAAAAAAAAATAGATGTACATCGTTTAAACCACATGCCCGCAGAGGAAAGCTAATGTACACAGCAACCTCTTGTGGCTGTTTGGAGAATTGACCTCAAGTCAACAGAATTTGTCATGGGTTCATGTAATAGCACTAGTAGCTATAAAATAAGAATGTGTAGGGCCTCGAGGTTTCCAGCAGCTAATGGCTGACAGATTTCTCCAAAAGGAAATCCCTATCTGACAATCTCATTCTCTAAGTGCTTTCAGCAGACTCGTGAGTTTGGTACTCTTGCTGTTCTGTTACACAATAAAAAAATTTAAAAAAAAATGAGGAATTAAGAAAATATTGCTAATGTTCTCATGGTATCCAGACCAGATTTTTTTTTTCCTCCTTTCAAATGTGGAACCACAGATGGATTGTGTGTGTGTGTGCGCATGTGCTACATCTCATGAATGGCCACCTGTGTTTTAAGTTATTGATGAGGTGTGCAGCAGGTCTGACTGAGAGGTTCTGTTCATTACTTGTAAGGGAGCTATTCACAGGTGTGACAGCCCCAACTGGTGACTTTTCTGCACCCATGCAAATTGCTTCTATGGGCCCTGAACAAACATAAGAGAGAAATTAAGGTCGGTTATTGTTTGCCTTTGCAGAACAGCTCCAAAGAAATAACAGTACCGTGAAACATTTAGTGTGTTTGTGTAAGAAAGAGCTTGGTTTAAAGTGTTCAAGGTCCCCAAGCAGGCATGTTAGAAGGTTTCAAATCTCATAAATGGATGAGAAAAGCATCACATCAAATATGTCACTTTTACTGAACATCATCATAAATTAACATGCCAAATAATTGGCAGCAATAAAGTGTGATTTCATTAAAAACAAAAAAAGAACAGAATAGACCCAAAAAAAAAAAACAACCAAAAAAAAAAAACTTGGCATAAGACTTACTCGCCTTGTGCCGAACAAAAATAAACAAAACACTTTATTCATGAGAAAAAGACGTCAACGAGTCTTTAAACATGGGTTAGTAACAAATAAATGGTCAAACTGAAGCTACGAGTCGATTCAGGTACTTTTAGTGAATCATCCATCAGCCTCTTATGCTCACATCGACTCGTAGAGATGTTATGTTGCCAGAGAAGTAACCATCCTGTTAAAGTTGAGCACGTGGTCTGATGGTGTGAATTGTGTTCATCTTTTAATGTGTGAAAGTGTTCTGTGTTTAAATCAGTCCTCCCTCTGTGGGATGCAGGTGATCTCTGTGTTTCCATCACTCGTCTCCCGCAGGCAGGTTTTCTTCAATCCTCTTAATGAACTTCATGCGGATTTCTGTCACACTGTCCCCTCTCAGAGTGTCCTGGGCAAATTTCACATCCACCGCCATCTGGACCTAAACCACATTCATAAAGATTTTGTTTTAAAAAACAAAAAGGAAGACAGACTTTTATCCTCATTTGTTCATTTTCCACTATTAAAGTTGTGGTCAGAAGTTGTATACACTCATCATGGGCATGAATGTTCATCAGGTTTTATGTCCACAGCAAGTTTTACATTGTCATGGATTGACAAGGTGCTGACCAGGAAACAAGCACCTGCTCCAAAATCAAGCAGCTTTCGGAAGAAAAGTTTAATGTGAGATAAGACAAAGTTTGAGCTATGTGGCCACAATGACAAAAGATGTGTTAGGCTTTCAAATCTAAGAGCACGGTGCCTACTCTCAAGTATGGTGTTGGCAGCAAAAAAAAAAGCTCTTGGGCATCATGCACGAGTGAAGGAGGACAACTATCTCCAAATTTTTCAATTTCACCTAGAATCAAAACCTTGACTGTTGAAGGTTGGCCACAGTTGGGTGTTCAACAAGACAATGATCCCAAACACACAACAAAACTGGTTTTGGAATGGATAAAGCTGGCCAACATTAACATTCTGAAAACTTCCCAAGACTCCACCCTGGGGGGGCTGTAGCTCAGGAGGTAGAGCAGGTCACCTACTGATCGGAAGGTTGGTGGTTCAATTCCTGGCTCCTCCAGTCTGCATGTCAAGTATCCTTGGGCAAGATACTAACGTGTGAGTATGAATGTGTGTGAATGTAGTTAGAAAGCACTACTTGTAGAGAAAGTGCTCGTGAGAATGGGTGTGATCAAATCCGATTTTTTTGCCCCTATGCAACCCGTATCCGATCTTGGTATGACAGTGTGAACGGCACAAATCCGATATTTTCAAATCCGATCTGGGTCACTTTCATATGTGGTCCTGAATCCGATACGTATCCGATGTTTTAGAAAGCGACTGCTGTGTGAACGGTCAAGTCACATTAAATCCGTCTTTTACGTCACTGACACAAGACAGACGCCAATTATCAGCGCCCAAGAAGCGCCCGATAGGACATCGCGAACTATTTCTTGCCATCCGGTGAAACTGTTGGGAAGACCACGTTGGAGAAATGTGGACATTTTATTTTTACTGTATTTTCTGCAGATTCTGACAGAAATCTGCAACTATCCTTTGAAGCACCGCTCCTCTAAAACAGCAAAAAGGATCATCTACATTATTATGTAAATAACAAAATAACTTAAAGCAAAAATTTGGAAACATAAAGTCCGAAGTCTTTATATTAAGGGCCATCAGTCAAACAATATTGTGTCCTCTGGGTCTAAACAGAGCGAGTTGTGTGTGACATCTTCTTTTGCGCATGCGGGCCGCTTTGAGCGTTCACACTAGAGCGCGTTTGATGTCGCATTTTATGTGTAGTGTGAACAAGCAGACAAAAAAATCGGATTTGATCAAAAAATCGGAATTGAGCATTAAGACCTGCAGTGTGAACATAGCCTTAAAAGCCAGGTCTGTGCCAGAAAACCAACCAATTTAAATAAACAATTTTCCCAATAAGAGTGGTCAAATATCCAGCCAGAATTATGTCAGAATCTTGGTGATGGATATAAAAAAGCATCTTGCAAGTTGCTAAGAGACATTTAACCAAATATTGGTGGATGTATATGTTTGAGCCTGTGTGGATTAGAGGAAATCCAAAATAAAATTGGTAGTAGACATCATTAAAGATGTATGCCATCATTTCACGGCATAAACTAAATGTAACTGTGCACTGGAACCATATCACCATTGTTTCTTTATATTTTTCCATATATCCTATACATGCTGCACCTTAAAACTTCTGAGGTTTATCTTACCATCTCCAGGGCTCCTCTGAGGATGCCGCACAGAAGGTTGGAGTAGATGAGTGTGCTGTGGTTATCTGGCAACTCCACAAAGTCTACCAGTGGATTATTCTCGAGGATAAGGGAAAACTCATCTCCTGCAGGGCTCCAGTTGGTCACGCTTGGGGTGATTCCTAGGTACATTTTAAAAGCAACCTAATGGAGACCCCAATATTAACAACAGAGAGTAGAAAAAAAAGGAAAAAAAACATTAATCATTTACAAATATTTTCTGATAAAGTCATCAGTTTTTTTGGCTTTTGTTCTTCTTTATCACTTTTTCATAGAGGGAACGGCAGGCTTTCTCATTTTCTGACAAATAAAATTTCAATGGAGCAAACAAAATCCCAGTTGCACGGCTCCAAATAATTCCAACATTAAGCTGGCCTGGGCAGATTTGCACTCATATGTAAAATGTTTGCTGTCCTTATTCCAGTTTTTAACATCACTAGCCACAGAATAATAATGAAAATATGATCCACAGCTGTAGAAAATCTGTTGTGACCACATAACAGACCTCTTCTGCGTCTATTTAACTGAAGAATTGCTGAGGTGATTTCAGAGTTTAGCTAGAGGTCACGAGATATCCTGAAGCAGTCATTCACTGCACCTTCCAAACCGCTGTCCCATAGTGGTCCTCCATTTACAGACCTGACCTCTCTCTTCATGACCACGAGCCAGGTCCCTGAGCTGGAGTGTTGTTACATCTGTGGAATGACTCCCTTTGCACGCAGATGTAACACCTCGAAAGCAACTGAAGGGCTCAACGTGCAGCCCGAGAGCCGCCTTCCTGGTCTGTCTGTCTGTGTCCTTTTGTCATAAGGAAGTCATATGGAAAAACTGACAGCCAGGTGACTTAGTATAAAACCAGACTCAGTTATGCAGCCCTGTTGCCAAAGCTGAACAGAGACCCATTTTGTTAACTTCCAGCTATTTTAACAACTATCCATGATTCACATTTGAAAATAATTCTTATTTTTCTTATACTGGGCGTTGGTAAAGCACATCACTACATCTACTACATGAAAAATAAATAAATAAATGAACTGTTTCTATTAAGGCCTGTAACCTTCTAATTGGCTGCCCCTCACTACCAGAAAGTTTGAATAGCAGGTGGGTGTGGTTTCTGTGCTCACAGCCAGTATTTAGAGCCTTTGGTTCATAGGGATTACTTGTAACTTGTTACTTTGGCCATGACAAATGTGAGCATCTATGATTGCAACAGCAAATATGTTAGAGAAAATAAGGAAAAGCTTAACAGGTTCTCTTTCAAAATAAAAGTCCAAAGATGGCAAACCAGAGATGTATCACTGAATTTGCATCACATTTCACACCGGATCATTTCCACACACTCACACGAATGTGATTTTAGCATAAAGTTTAGAAATAAGCTTCATTCTGTATTTTAAGCTTTTCTTGTCCACTTAGTCATAACGGTTTTACTTACCCCTTACCCTTATCCTGACACTCTTTCACCCATCCTGTGTTAGGGTGTTTTATTAGAAATGTTCCCTCTAATCTGTCCCTCCCTCCCTCTCCCATTTCCCTCTGTCTATCTTGGGAGAAGTCCATGGTCATGCTCTGATTGGCCTGGAACCTTGCAGTTACCTTAGCAATGACATCGGCTGTTTCTCGGAAATCCTGACACCTGCCGATGCTTGAGCGTGCCAGGAAGTCCTCAATCAGACGCACACCAATGTTATAACCCCTGTGGAAGTCAGAACGTCAGAGAGAGAGAGAAGTGGGTAAGAGACAAAGTCGTGTTTTCTTTTTATATTAAAGGAAAAGTAGTTGGGGGGAAATGACAGATTAACCTCCGGCAAACTGTAAAGCCATGGCAGACAGCTTCAAATCCTTCAAAATATTTTTGGTTCATATACTTGCCAAATAATGACATTTCTGATTAAAGAGTCCAGACAACTTATCCTAACAGCAGAGTGTGAAGCCAATGAATGCATCCCAATCCTAACATGGTCTGTCTCTAACCAGCTGGATGGCATCTGGCAGATTGGGCAGTGCAGATTCACTGCCTTCTAAGGCCAGGTAAGACGAGCCTCGTCCTGACAGCTCAGGGTTACCGCAAGCCAAAGAAACAAAGTACATCCAGTCCAAAGGTCTGTCAGCATGACAGGATCATTTAAATTTCTTAAGTTAGAAACCAATCATTTTGTCTTAATCTTATTCTGGGGGAGTACTGTCTCCTGCTTGGCATTCCTAAGGCATTCTTCTGTCTTAATATTAAATATTTGCTTCTTCAAAAGACCCCATCCAAAGAACTTACAAGAGGAGAAGCAGCAGTGTAAGAAATGAAATCCGATAAGACTACGTCTCTGCCCCATTTTGTGTCAAGCTATATTATGAACTGAAAATAGGAAAACGCTTAAAGAGTACAATGAAGCTGTCAGCTATAAAGAGTCACCCAAGAGGCTTCAAAAATCCCAAAGGACGCATGATTGAGAGCATCCATTGAAAACCACAGGCTCAACATATGCAAGACAGAAGCACTGAACTTTGTTACAGATAAATACTCATGTACAAGAATACACGGCAGTACCTTGTCACCAGCATTGTACTTCCTGTGATACGTTCAAAATTATGTATGATGTTATAAATTGTGTGTTTATTACATTATGGGTTTATGATGCACACCTGCACATCATACCAGTTATGTAGTAAGTTTCAGCGGCTTGGAATTATCTACCAGAAAAGCCAGGTTTATGTTTCTTAATGTATCAAATTAAACAGGCTGGATGATAGCACATACTTGATGGTACATACATGAACTTATTAACTATAAATTAAACAAAGGGTGCCTTTGTTTTGACCTCAGATCATCAGTTTGAGATGATCTGAGGTTTGGGACATGGTACTTAATCCTGCTGGAAACAACCATCAGAAGATGGATACACTACACATTATTACATCACCAGCTTGATGCCGGACTGATCCATGCCTTCATGTTATTTAATAGCTTATCAAGCTTTTACGAGCTTAAAAGTCAGTTTTCTGTGTCACAAAAGTGGTTCTCTTTTTACCTAGCTAAATCGCCGTGGTAACTTATGCTGAAGACCTGACCAGGTTATGTTCCAATTTTCAGTTTAAAATAAGCTGGATGCACCAAGTTTGCACATGTTTTTCTAATTTGGTGCCAAATCTCTTTTACATTGCTGGAATTGCGGCTACCAGAACAAAACACATTCATTTCACTTTCCTCTGCTGACAAAGTAAAATGATTTCCACATCTCCTTTGTTAGGCTACAGAACGGTAACCTTTAATGTTTAAATGGACCTAGTTCAAAGATTCAAAGCTCGAATGTGCCGCAGTCACCTTTAAAATAAATAGCAGCACACGGTAGGGCTGGGCCATATCATACCGTTCACGGTAATACCGGTATAATGTTGGGCAACTATAAGAAAATGAAATATCGCGATAGAATATGGGTAAAACACGCATGCGCATTGCCTTTGTTTTCATACGCACATGGCGGAAAAAGCATGGCGGCAACGGAGAATGAGAAGGGCGAAAGCGGATCGTTAAATGAAACAGATGAACCAGAATTGGTTTGTAAAAATGCTGCAACTTCAGTGGTGTGGAACTGGTTTAGCTTTTGTCCGTCAGATACACAACAAAGTACTATTTTTGGTAGAGCATGCTAGCGGGCCGTCGTTATTACTGTGTTTTTTTGGAAAATACGGCACACTTAAAATCAATCCTTTGATTTTTCTGAAAATCGACGATTTTATGTGGTACACGGCGCTCGAAAATCTGTCAAATGTTTTAGTACGACTTTGCTAAGCTACGAACCCGCACCGCTTGATGGATTGTCAGAGCATTACGGCTATCGTAGGCAGGAGCCTCGCGGAGTGATACGTACTGTGCTTCAACATAATATTATCGTATTGTGTGTGTGTATAACCTCTTTTTAAGTTTTGTGGATATTATACATGGTTATGCTGAGGATATGTCGGCCAATTTCCACTGTCAGCAAGGAATTTGCATTTGCACTGTTAAATTTCTATATAACTTTAATGCACATAAAAAACAGCTGCTTGTTTAAGTGAAAATACATTGATGGGGTTTTTTTTGCACTAATAAAGTTGTGGAGTTGTAAAGTATTTTGTCTAGTGTCAGTTATATCGTCAGTTATATCGTTATCGCAAATTTTCAAATGTATATCGTGATAAATATTTTTGGTCATATCGCCCTGCTCTAGCACACGGAACTGTTTATTTACCGCTGTGTGAAATAAATCCCAAGATTAATGTTCTTCAGTAGCATTAATCTCTTATCTTTGTGACAATGTTGCATTTTACTGGTATACCTTTATATTTGATATAGATTTTTAATCACTATTTTATGATCATTATCTGAGGATCTGTTTTTGTGTGAAAGAAGAGTCACATGACCTGCAAAATCACTATTTTTATGTAATCACTCACATAGCAGAGCAGAAACCCAGCTTAACAGAAAGTTGGTAAAAAGCACTGTGGTGGCCACAGGGGGGGGCTTTCGACTGTGTTAAGCCAGCTAACACAGAAAAAGCGCTGTGGTTTTGAACTTCATTCATGGTCTGGTGTGATCTTCTGCTGCTGTATCCCAGTGTTTGACACACTGTGTATTCACAGATGCTCTTCTACATACCTTGGTGGGAACAAGTGCTTATTTGAGTTACTGTTGCCTCCCTAACAGCTTGAGACAGGATAACCTAAATGAACTGCGGTGTTATGTAATTGGCTGATTAGGAATTTGTGTTGAAGGGCAGCAAATAGGTGTACCTCATAAAGTGCCTAGTTACTGTTTAAGTGATGGAAAAGTTTACCTCCTGTGTTTCTAATTAAGTAATGTTTTTTTTGTTTCACACAGCAAGTGCATTTAACAGTATTTACACAATTTTCAAACGACAGCTGGATGTGAGCCCCAAAAGAGGATTTGGCCAGACTCAAGCTTAATTCACAGTTTATTATTCAAATGGTCACAAATTTAAGCACAAGTGTCTGTCTGTTGTGCTTAAAGAAATGCCTTTACTGTATGTGGAGCAAATGGTTCGTTCAAAGACAGGAAAAATCCTTGAAAGAGTACTCACATCTTATCCAGCTGTTTATTGACCTCCTCATCATTCTCATAGTCTTTACAAAGCTGGGTGACCAGGGCCCCATAAGTCAGTGTGAACAACTCCGAGTTCTAAAAAACAAACAAACACAAAAACAACACATAAACTACTCAAAAACCACACAGATCACATGTTATGTTTGCCCCACACAAATCTGGACAAATGACAACCTTTTTACCAGCAAGCAAAGCCTATATAAAACATTTTAATTTAAATAATAATTTGGGGATGGGATATTTTTGAGCATCTAGAAGTTAAACAGATCGTCCCAGGGCAGCTCCTATAGCTGAAATAACGTTTGATGCCAGCTTAGGATTGAATAACGTTTCATTAATATGTGGCACATTTTTCTATTGCTGATCTTTCAGTTTTCACACCAAACTTTAAAAGCTATACAGATCTAATGCTATTACCATAAAAATAACTGTTAACATTAGAGCCACAGCTGACACGAATGACCTGTCACGGCACAGGAGCTACGATACCTGCTTGGAAAATAGTGTTTTAGCGTCGTTTTTAGAAAGGTATTTTACAGTTTTAGTCAGCTCAGTTAATAAATTGCAAATTCATATACGTTCAAATTCATATACATTGAAAAATCCTTTAAAAATAGGTTTTAAATGTGTTTTTGTGTTTTGTTGTCATTTGTAAAAGACTACTTAGCTTGTAGCTCCACTTCCTGTCAAAGTCAAAGCCGGCATTATTCAACAATGAAATAAATGTTAAACAGGTACAAATATACTTCTTGTATCTAGTCACACGTGCAAGATAAATATGCATAATTTGCCGATTAGCTCAGCTCAGAGACATGAGTGAGTTGTTAATTTAGCCTTACAGCCACGGTTAGCATCCTGCTAGCTAAGCTTGCTATGTTGCCATTAATCCTGTAGGAGTCGCCTACCATCTTCTTGCTGTCTGTTGCCCGGTTGGCTTGTCTGGACATTGTGACGGGTGTTACGGGCTTACACAGGTGGTGCACTCGATATTAATCCTTTATTTATTTGATTCGGGCTAAGCAGTTATTTCCGTAATCGCCTGTTTAAGTCTCTCTCGCTGTATCAAGCGTCATGAGATAGAAATATGAACTTCCGGTCTTACTTAAAAGTAAAAGCTTTATTGCGGAAAATTCGCGAATAATCCATTGAAATTAAAGAAAACGGTGCAATGAGGAATGAAAGGCCTTTAAAATTGCACTCTGTTGTTGCCGATATCCAGACAAATGTAGCCTCTTATGTATGACACCAGATAATACACTTTATTTTGAAAGGAAACGCATTTTTTCCTACAGTTTTAGGGGTGTGTTTGACGCAGTTTTTGTTCAGCTGCTTATCTTACCGCCCTCTGGCGTCTTGGAGGGGAACAGAGGACCGCAATTTCTTGGGCTCAACAAAATCTTCCCATAATTGACCACACGATGGCGATATGGGCAATATATTGATAAATTGTGAGTTTTAAAAGCCTGCTTTATAAAATTGTAAGATTCCTCGACAAATAATTTAAACCTATAGTCGTTAAAAAGTTTTTTCTCAATAAGTGTAGTGATTACTCTTGCTCATAACATAACTTTTCACTCTACAGATATTGTCCGTGTGTGACAGAGAGAGAGAAAGTGAGGGAGAGGGAGAGGAAGAGAGAAAGACGGAGGGAGGGGGTTCACACACACAGAGAGAATATAGTAGTGATAGGTAACAGATGTGCTTTAAAGTCAGCATCACATTTTGAATCTCAGACATCACATGGCATCCTCTTCGTCCTGATTGGGAGTATTTTCACCTCGAATAAGCCGCATGCTGGTTGGTTGAAAGGCAATCATCCCATCGTCGTGAAGCAAACTCTGCGCTCCACAGCGAGGAGGAGGAAGAAGAGGGACGGCGGAGCAGATCGCCCGTGCTCACTTTCCTTTTTTGTGAAGGGCTCGTTTGGCAATAGCCAGCACAGACCGCAGGAACTGTTGTGTTGGTGGTGGTGGTGGAGGAGGATGATGACGGGCAAATCTGTGAAAGACGTTGACAGATACCAGGCTGTCCTCAACTCTTTACTGGCGCTGGAGGAGAACAAATACTGCGCTGACTGTGAATCGAAAGGTAGGTGATTTCCATCAGGGTCATGTTTCCCCGGGTTTTCAGCCCGAGGCGCGCGGCCGGCGCATGAATCGACCCCCTTTGATCGCTTACTACACTGGAAAAAAAATGCTGCACTGCATTCATCATCCCTCGACCAATTGCATTGTACTATGGTGCAAAGACGTGGAGCCACATCCTTACACGGCTGGAGCGTGGCATGCAGTTACATCATGCCAAGCTACCTCAAGTATTAGGATCTAAAAAGGGTTTAAAGGGTGAGAACTGCGTGGCGGGATGAAGTGAGAAAATGCGCTCATTAGTGAAAATGACTCCAGCTATCGCCGCTCAGGCTGTCTGACAGCCGGTGTGGAAAGAGCAGGGAAGCAGGCACAGGGATGGAGTTGAAGACACCTGTGCTGACTTTGAGTCACCCTGAACACACTGTTCTTGCAGACTGGGAGCAAGCAGTGAAACCCAACTCTTAACAAAGAGGCACTGCAATGTTCTTACAACACTGAGCTGCAATTCTCAGTGATTACCTATATAGCAAGGAGACTTATTGAGTTGCTTGATTGTAGTGGAGCCAGGCTGTCTTTTTATACACTGAATCACCATAATCAGACTGTCAGGTGTTCTATGTGTTCATCTGTGTGTAGCCTCAAGGAGGCCTTGAACCTTTATTTTTGCCATAGGGGTGGGTAAACACTGGTTTGGTCGCAAATACACTCAGTCAGAGTCTTGAGTCAACAAACAGACTATTCAAAGGTTGCTCTTTATTTGGTTTTCGGATGAGCCATCAACAAGTTGATGACGCCGTGGGGCTGTTTCCTTATCTTAGTTAAAGAGCTCTTGCGCATTTTTCAGGAAAATGAATGTTTTTGTTTACATGCAGGTTGTGTGGGCCTGGTGGGTGGATTTCTTTCGAGCATACAGCCGGTGTTGGGATATCGAGATGAACATCACTCACTGTAAATGTTTGAAAGGAAGCGCTGTGTGTACGCAAATCACTGTTACGCAGGAGGACACCCTTGGTAAATACAAACTTTGAGAATGATATGTGTAGACAGACTCCAGTTTAAAATGGGAGTATTAACTATATATACGAAAGTTACTGACCACTAGGCAAACATTAGAGGCAACCATCAGAAGATAGGCACACTGGGGTCATAAAGGGATGGACATGCTCAGGAACAGCACTCTAGTAGGCTGTGGTGTTTAAACGATGCTTAGTTGGTATGAAAATATTCCCCACGCAGGATGGATCCATGCTTTCATGTTGTTTCTAGCAAACGCTGACCCTAACAACCAAATATTGCAGAAGAGATCTAGATTCATCAGACTGGGCAACGTTTTTACGTCTTCTGTTGTCCGTGTGTGGTGAGCTTGTATGAATTGTAGCCTCAGTTTCCTGTTCTCAGCTGACAGGATTTACACCCAGTATGGTCTTCTGTGGTTTAAAGTCCATCTGCTTCAAGGTTTGTTGTGCTTTCAGAGATGTTGTTCTGTATACCTTGGTTGTAACGAGTGGTTCTTTGTGTTTCTGTCAACATTAAATCAGTCTGGCCATTCTCCTCTAACCTTCAACATCAACAAGGTATTTTCACCCAGAGAATTTTCAGTATCAGGATGTCCTTAATATGGTCAATCTTCCAATCAGAATTGGCTTGTCTCAGACATAGGAAGATCTAAGGGAAGATAAATAAGGATTATTCTGAACTCTGATTCATGCAAAGCTACTTTAGCAGAGTCCAAGACTAAAAACACAGACTTAGTAGTGAGCATATTAGTATCCTTTTATTATAATAATACCAAATTCTATGCAAAGTTTTGCCTTAATAAAAAAAAATCTAACATCCATAGGCTAAACTGTATAGTCAGCTAGGTCTATACAAGTTCAAGTGTGTAATTAAAGCTTTAGAAAAAATCAGTTCCAGCTGTCAAGTAAGTACAGCACATCATCTCTCCTGGGAGAATGTTAATATCTAATTTGTGATAGACATTTTTTTTCCTTTTAAAACACATTTGTACATTACTTTAGTAAGATGACATGTGACCACAAGGTCTTAGTTGTATTTAAACTGAATAAGTCACCAGATCTATGAATACAACAACGCAGGGTTTTGTTAATGTTCCTATTGCCTTTGGGTGCTCTTTTAAACAAGATATTTAGAAGTGATGCTGTTCGCCTTCAGGCAAACACACTCGTGACTGCTCAGTGGACAGTTTGAAAACAGCACAGTATGATTGGGCTCCTGCAGCTTATTTACATACTGTTTGAAGGCTCGAACGCAGACTTCAGAAGCACAGAGAATAAATGATGTCTTAGAAGATTATATTTGCATATGTGATGCAAATTTTACGACCTTTTACTCCCAAATCAGGCACATGTGGAGAGAGAAAGGGTATTTAAGTTAGCTACACAAGTTTGATTACTACTACGTTTCTCCTTTTTCTTGCATATTAAAATCATGGTCACAAAGGCTCTCTTGGTGTGAACTCTTTAGATTTTCAATTTAAGAGCTCGACATCCCTGCCAACCACACCCACACACACAAACAAAAACATGTTTTCTGTCAAGATTTCACACATTACAAAATCTTTGTAATGTGCTAAAAGGGTGTTTGTAATTTGCTTAAAGGGTGTCCACACAGGAAGGCTCTTGCAGCAATGTGACGAGCAGTGACCGTGGGATGACAGTAAAAATTTGAATTGTGGTCGCAACAGGAAAAATAATCACTGGCGAGTAAGGGAATTAACCGCCAATGGGTTTAAAGAAAATGATTGACATGTGACTGTGTGATTCATGAGTACACCCTGGACAGGTTGCCAGATCTTATTATTTTTGATTTTTAAAATATATTGTTTTGTTCCAAAATATATATTTTTTTACAGTAAATATGAATAAAGTTTTAAAGAACAGCAAATATTATTTTGTTATAAAAAAAGCTTTTATTTTGAAAGGTTACAAAGTTCTCTCTCCTGCTGTTTTTTTCGTGAAACCGTTCAAATGATTAGGCTGACTCTGTGATCTGAGCTGATGCTCAGAGAGTGTTTTTTTACCTCTTTGCTGAGTAGTGCATTTCTCAAAACTGTAAGTACACATTCCAGACTACACACTCGAGTCGTGCACAGATGCACAAGTGCACACCTCAAGCACATTAGTGCCCTCCCCTGCCCTCTCTCTCTTATCAGGGTTTTTTTTTATTTTTGGCCATATGGCTCGTGATGGGGTTTGGTCTAATCTTGTTTGCACCTGATTGCTGTTGCACGTTCATCACCTACCTCTCTCCCTCCCTCCCTCCCTCTCTCAGGATGATCAGAGAGGAAGTGGTGTGGTGTATGGAGCCAAGAACGTGTTTATTCCAGCAAATGCAAACACACAACAGCAGCACTCTCAGACATTCCCCTGTCTATTATATACTGCACCGCTGGAACAATATCTCTGTTTCTCCGACTCTAGCTTACTGCCTGTGTGCCGCAAACTTCCTGTCTCTGTCTGTTTCTCTGGGCTGCATGACTTTGTGTGCTATTTGTTTATTTGTACCACTTCCTCATACAGTGACACCCCTCCAGTAAATCCTTAATACTGCCAGGAAATAATAAAGAGACAGGGGGAGAGGCAGAGGGTTAGGCAGGGTGCATAATGTAGTCAACACTTCAACCTCTGGCTTCAGTCTCAAGGGGCTGTGTACATGTGCGTGTGTGTGTGTGCGTGTGTGTGTGTGTGTGTTTGAATGAGCATAAAAGCATGTCTCCCTTATTGTCTCCATTGTACTTGTGTTTACTCATGCTGGGCCCTGGTTGCTGTGGCGATATCACCTGATGATGCCAGGCTGTCTACCTCCACCATGAGCTCTCAGTCCCCTCCTCCCCTCGGACCCTTTTTAATCTCATCCAATGAGAAGTCAGCAGAGATTTCCATTCAGAGAAGAAGGTTATTGGACGTGTGTGTCTGTGTGTGTGTGTTTGTTTGCGCGTGTGTCCTTGGCTGGCACAAAGTACAGAGCCTCAGTACCAGAGAGAGGATGGCACCGTGCTACATTATTGTGCGCACAACTCTCTAATACACAGCGATGGCCAGATTAAGCTGCAAAGGGCTTTGGGACAAATAAGCTGCTGGGTCCCTTTTTAACAACCCTGATCCTGTCTTTACACCTGCAAATCGTATCACTGCGCAGGAGGACACACGCGTCTACCCGTTTAAGAGTCTCGTGCTAGTGACAGCGTGACAGGATGTAAACATTAAGGGAGTCCTTCCTCAGCTGAGCTCTAATGTTGTCAGCTGCATGCTTCCTTACCAAGAAAAGAACTCATACCAGAAACTGCTCACCGCAGTGTTTTGGAGTAAATGGGTCACGATTTCTGGAAAAAGATGTTACTGTTGAGTTAGTAAGCAGTTTTTAACCATGTATTTCCATTATAATGAAAAGAAGGCACAGCTAACATCACCAAAACTAGTTAACTTTATTAACACAGAATATCAAAACAGAGGAAAAACCCATACATTTGCTTTTGGTGTGAACTATCCCTTTAAGAATGCTGAATATGTAAGCGCCAGCTTAGCAATCGGCAAGCAATAGTGGGAAGGAAAAACTCTCATTTTAGCAGGAAGAAACCTCCGGCACAGCCAGGCTCAAGGAGCGGCAGCCATCTGCCATGACTGGCTGGGGGTGAGGGGATGGAGACACAGGACAAAAGATACACTGTGGAGGAGAGCCAGAGATTAATGATTAAATGCAAAGTGGTGTATAAACACAGAAAGAGTGAAAAGAAAATCAGTCTGAGGCTGAGCTGGGCTCTTAGAGAGTTCTTGTACATTGAAACTTTGGCCATTTTTAACATGAGCACTGACCACTGTAACAATTTATAGGATAAAACATAAAGATATTGCCCCTCCGTAAGACTATCCTAAACACGACTTTTCTCGTGGCCCCTGAGTTGCCCGTTTGGACTGATTTGTTGATTCAGCCTTATACAACCATTTAGGAAAAACACACAAAAGTATAATAAGGTCACACGTCAGTCTGCTGGGGTTTTTATCTGTGAATTGGCCGCACAGGAAACAGACAAAATGTCAGGAGCAGCTTAAAGAGAGCAGTTATTAAAAACCTAAAAATCATATAGTTGTAAGCTCCTCAAAGGTAAGTTATGTCACATGAATTGTGCTGTTACTGTTTAACCAGGTGATAAATTGGTTCTAAGGATGCATTTTTGGTTCTACAGATAGTGGGTATCTTGGTGTAGGGGATTGCTCTAACAGCTAAGCAAATAACACAGATGACTACTCAGCACAATAACCTTATAACATTTCAGGGGATAAAAACAATATGTGGGCAATAAGATTAAAAAGACATAAAAGCAGGACTAAAAATTTGGACTGCCTTACTCATCTTTTTATATGTAACACTGTTCGACCTCAATTACTCACCTGCAGGATCACAGTCATGATGTTTGCATGGTAACACAGATGGTGGGTGTGCCTTTTGTAAATTATCAATAGGTTCCATCTGCTTTGCTCAGATTGGGTCACTGGGTGGCTCCAGGGTATCTAGATTGGTTTAGATGCTAAGGGGCTAGAGAGTAAGGGACAAAGGCGTGTATGCATGAGCGTGTGTTTTGTGTGGCGGCGGAGCAGGGCGTGGGATCCGCTGATGGCTGAGATGCTCCGTGGGATTAACTGGGTACATGCAGAGCGCACCATTTATCCTTGTGGGATGTAGGCTAATGGACCATATGTACCTGCTCATGAACAAGTGTGTATGTGTGTGAGAGTCGGTGGACCAGTGTATTTGTGTAACGTGTGCACCTGTGTGTTTGTAACTGTAAGGATTCAGACAGGGTTTTTAACAGAGATGTGTTTAAGATGAGAAATTAATGACTAAGTCGCCAGAAATGGTATGGAAAAGCGTTCAAATACGTGTGTGTAAATGACAGCGAAGTTCATTACAGATCTCTGTGTGCGCTCTCTGCTCGTCATACCCCCCGTTACACCCCAGCAGGACGTCGGACAGCTAAAGTCCACCATTTGATGACTATAAAAATCCCCTCCTGCTTGTCTCTGTTTTTGGCTCTCACTGTGGCTCTGCCTTCTCCACCCCTAATGTGCTTCAGCCTGCGTGTTTCACAACCATGACCACAGCCATTTTTTAATTTAATTATTTCTTTAGTTTTGCCAGGGTGATTCATCAGTTCTCTCTGCTTTTGGATGCTTTTCCGTGTAAAAACTGAGAAAGGGACTTATTAGTCAGACCTGGAGAATTTAATTAGACCTTTAAATGATGTTGGCATTCGCTCTTTTGATCACATCAAGAAAAGAGGACATGTATTCACCGCTGCTGGTGAACGGTGGAGCAGTCTACACTCACTGTGATGCCAGCCACAAAGATAAAGTGATTCATAGGGATCGTTGTTTCAATCTTTTCTTCCCTTTTTAGACGTCTCCTCCACCTACTTCCTAGTATATTTGTTCAAAGCACCTGGAGGTGTGCAGTGCTGCCGGACAGACGCACTGCATATGGGTTCTTACTCAAGCATAGCATTGATTGGAACAAGAGAAGGCTGCTTCTCTGTGGTGTGCAGGTGTGATTTGCCTTAAATGTAGCCTTCATCTGTGTGCTCTTTCTGCTCCCCCGGCTCACCGGATCAGCGCACTCCTGTGCACACCTGAGGACCATGACTCCAAACATTCATAATACCCAGCTGGAAGCAGATTAAACCTTCGCATGAGGGGAGAAAAATAACAGGCAGTGTATGGAAAGAAGACTCTGAAGCCATGCTAGCAGCTCAGTTGAACTGTATAACAGTGCTTTTAACTAAGCGCTAATGTCAAGATGCTAACAGTGACAGTGCTGATTTTTACTGGGTATGTTTATCGGTTTAGCATGTAAAGGCTGATTTGGACTTTTATGGTGAATCTTTGTAGAGCCTATGACCTACATAAGTGGCCAACACTGTTACTAGTATTCATGCTTGTGCATGGTGCATTATGTGTTATTAATTATTTTGAATGCTGTACCAGCCATGACAGAAACATATTTCTCCGTTCCCTCATGTCCACTCCAGTAGTTTGTTACGGCGTTTGTTACATCTTAGGGTTTTAGAGGGGTGTGCGGTTTTGAGTTGTGTTACAGTGTAACACAGACGTAAGCGAGGACAAGTGTTTCCTAATTGACAATAAATAGAAATTACAGCTGAATTTTAGTGTAATTCCGTTAATCAAGAAAGAAAAGGTGTGAGGTTGTTCACTGTCAATTACTAGCGGACATGCATGCTCCAGTCACATAGGTGGCTGGCCACCCCCCTTAAGCAGGGGTTGGGAATTAATTTTCCCAAGGGGCGACATGAGAAACTGGGACTGTTGTAAAGGGCCACACCAATAAACTTCTTCTTTTGGCTGCTCAAAGTGGGTTCTGTTTAGGACCCACCAACTTTGAGTTACTTGAACAGAATATTGTCATTTTACACATTATGACTTCTTGATCGAACCTGACTATTTTATCAATGTTTACATTGCATATCATCCAGGTAAGTAAATCCCCAAAAGTTGATTCTGTTCATCTGGATGTAGCGTTTTCAGTGGGAGAAACGTTTCGTCACTCATCCAAGTGACTTCTTCAGTCTCAGCTGACTGCAGGTTTTCCCAATCTTATAAACAGTACATTTGCATAATGACTGAAACCAGCCCACTGAAGGAACAATGGGCTGGGAGGTCACCTTCATCATAATTATGCAAATTCTCATGACCATTGATCAACAGCCACTGATCAAAGCTCATTGATCAAAGACAATTGATCCATGGCCATGAGTACCATTCACAGAGTTGGGGAATGGCTGGAATCACAGCATTGTAAGATGGCGAAAGATGTAACCTTAGGCCCCCTCCTCGATTCAGAGATGGTCTTTCCCTTTTCGCATGACTCTGCGCTCACACCAGCGTTCCTCCCTGTCCAGGATGTGTACATCCTCATCATTGAAAGAGTGTCCACTGGCCTGTAGGTGTTTATAAGATTGGGGAAACCTGCAGTCAGCTGAGACTGAAGAAGTCACTTGGATGAGTGATGAAATGTTTCTCCCACTGAAAACGCTACGTCCAGATGACAGAATCAACTTTTGGGGATTTACATTGCATAGTTTGTCTACCAGACGGCACTCTGCAGCTTCCCTGCTGGCAACATAACAACCAAACAACCATCCGAGGAGAGTCAGACAAACGAGGCCAAATGAGTAAATAAAGAGTTAGACGTAACAGATGTTAGGGAAATCTATGTTTTGTGTGTCTAAAGGGACAAAATACAAATGTATAGTGGTTGGGCTCTGCCTGTTGAAGCAAAGTTAAGCTATTGTAACGCATGCCATAATTTTGAAGACATTTCAGCTAAAAGCACAGACATCAGCCTCATAATGATGACTGAGAAGAGGTCAGGTCAGCTATGATTCATCTTCTGAACATCAGGAGCACCTAAACTATGTTTCATGACAGCTGATCCAATTGTTATTATAGACTCGCCTATTTTTTTGTAGAGACATCAGTCAAAACTGTGCATTGCTAAAAAAAGAGAAACTTTCCAATATGCAAAGAATGGAAAAAGCATTCCCACAAATCCCAGAAAACATGAGGGCAGAAAATAAACAGAAAGAAAGAAATGGAACTGGTGTGAAAGAGATATAAGCAGACAAAGGAGAACATGAGGGAGGCAGCCGTAGTGAGAAAGATAAGAAATGGCGGCCAGAGCACAGAGGGAGCATTAGAATAAGAGATGAGAAGGACAAACTAATTCCAGTGTTCAGGGACTTCAACACTATTGACAGCGTCTCTGTCTTTCTCTGTGTCTGTGTCGGCGTGTACAGTGGCTAAGCAGGCTTTGCAGAGTAATTCTACTATTATTAGCCAGTAGACAGCTAATGCTGCAGCTAGACAGTGAGGAAGAAGAGTGCACATGGTGACTCTCTGTTTTTTGCATTTTTGATTCGCAGTTTAAAAAGATGGAGAAAACTGAAAACTAACTCTTAATAGTGCAAACAGAATTCTAGTAGGATTCAAGAAGGAGCCTATTCATTGCAGTGTTTTTCTCAGAGGAAAAGAGGAAGGCGCTGCGTGTTTTTCCCTTCTCAAACTCGACTTCCCCTTTCATTTGCATAGAATGGCCTTTTCTTAAACTCTGCACAATGCCTTTGTCTGCTGGAAGAGAAGAAATCCAAATCGAAAAGCTGCTCTTCCCCCTAGTGGCGTGAAGGCCACAGTGCACGGACCTGTGGCAGCAGGGTTGCAGGGACTCACAGCAGAGATGGTTTGGAGAAGTGGAGGCAGAGAGTCGCAGAAAGAGGTGGAGGCAAGGAAAGAGGAGGAGGGAGATATGGTAAAGATGTAAGAGCAGCACAAATATTATCTTTGAAGCTGAGTGCAGTCCCCACAGAGGATGGTTGCATATCTTGAGCAAAAATAAATAAATAACGAGCTCATCTATGATGTTTTTATTTATTTTATGTTCTGAATATAGAAGGAAGATTTGCAAGCATGCTTTAAGCTAAAACATATGCAGCATAAGCAATAAACAGGTCTCCACAAAATCTGAGTGGATCCATACGTTTGGCTCAGATCACAGTGCTCCCACACACACAGGCTCTTGACCAAATGAGTAATCATCCCTGCAGGTATCCAGGCCCTGAGTGTGTGTGATTGCTTGTGTGTGGTGCGTGTTTGTGGGACTTTGTACTCCTCCTCTCGCCTCTCAGTTATGTAGGCTAACTCTCGTATTGGATCCTATTATGTGTTAGGCCACCGCATGACTTACACAGGATTAGATGTGTTCCCTGCTGAGTTCAGACTCATAATTGAGGTTTCAGACTCGTCTCTTTATAATTGGTCTAAAATTAATCATTTTTTCCCTCATGTTTCTCTAGTCTACTCACTTAGCCCTCTTTCTTGTTTAACCTAAATCTCTTTTATACCTTTAGCTTGACTTATCACCACCTCCTTGCATCGCTCCTCTGCGAAGACTCTCTCCTCTCTTCTAAATTTCATCCCCCCCTCCTGTTGCTCTTCCAGGTCCACGATGGGCATCCTGGAATTTGGGCATCTTCATCTGTATCCGCTGTGCTGGTATCCATCGAAACCTGGGGGTTCACATCTCCAAGGTCAAGTCTGTCAACCTGGATCAGTGGACGCAGGAGCAAGTCCAGGTCAGAGGTCTTCACTATGAAAATTTCATAACCCCTAAAAAACCCCCAAAGCTTTTAAATATTGGGTTAAATATTTTGAACTGTCCCTGATTATTAAACGCTATAAATGTTGGCTTTCTTATTTGTTTTTTGATTATCTGTTTGTTTTTCAAGCTTCTCTAATTAGCTTAACTGACAGTAGCCTGGCTCAAATTTCCTTATATGGTCATTTCAAACTAGAAGGTGGCTTACAAGGCATGGGTTCTGTTTGTGGAAGCCAAGTGAGGGGCATCCAATCAGAAGAAGGTTGGCTATTAAGGAGTGCCGCATTAGAGAGACAGCTTATTTCAGATAGAGGATGAACTAAGGGGATGCATTATGACCCAGTAAAACATATGTAATGGGGGTGTTAAACTGTGGATATAATCCAAATCATAAAAAAATTAAAATAGGTGGTATTGTTCACTGCATAAGACTGTTAACAAGAAAACACCTGTTTTCCCAAAATTCTAAGCTGTTGCTTCTTTTGTGAAAATCTTTCAGAAAGTAAAACCTTTAAATAAAATAGATTTCCATACAATATAGAGATGGATAGAAAATAAACAACAATATAATTTTTAGTAATAGTAATAATTTATTTAATTTTACTCTATGTATATATGCTTATTTTATCTGGTGGTTGGTATTTTCACATACAGTATAACTGACGATTTTCCACCTCCGAGTAGCCTCTTTCTCTTTAGTATGCAGCTCATCTCGTCTGGTCTGATAGACAAGACAGTCAGCGTGATGCTTCTCAGTGTGAGGGGATTTCTTTGGTCAGCACTTTTTCTTTAGTTCTCTACAGCTCTCACAGAATCCTGCTTTTTCATATAACCGCACTTTAACAAGGACACCTTGGATATTGCATTTGAACATTACTAGATTTCTTTGCAATGTGTCAGTTATTTTGTTCTCTGTTGGTGTCCCCAGTGTGTTCAAGAGATGGGAAATGCCAAGGCCAAACGGCTCTACGAAGCTTTTTTACCCGAGTGCTTCCAGCGTCCCGAGACAGACCAGGCTGCCGAGATCTTTATTAGGGACAAATACGAGAAGAAGAAATACATGGATAAAGTCATTGACATCCAGATGCTCAGGGTGAGTCCACACAAACAGATCCACGTGTTTGTTCTTGTGTCTCCAGTAGAATCTGCAGAACAGGTTTGGAGAGTGAATTTCTCTTTCTTTCCTGTCTGCTACCCTCGACCAACCTTAAGTGTCGTCAAACAAAACCACTTCTTTTCTCTGTACAGAAAGAAAAGAGTTGTGACAACATCCCAAAGGAGCCAGTTGTATTTGAGAAGATGAAATTGGTAGGTGCATCATTCCATGTTCATATCATAGACCAGAGATTTCATTCTGGCCTTTGTTATCTTGGTTTTGTTTATTATATTGTTAAGTTGCTAAATTAATTTTAAAAAAAAAATCAAGAGGCAACCAAAGTCTAATGCAGTAGTAGTCAATCGTCGCAACCACACTCCCTGACTTCAAGCCTGAACAACATTTTTAAAAAAAGGTCCAAAGCTAACCCCCAACCGGTTGCCAGAGATGGTTGCCCCTCCCTGAGCCTGGTTCTACCAGAGGTTTCTTCCTGTTAAAAGGGAGTTTTTCCTTCACACTGTCGCCAGGTGCTTGGTTGGCACCGATAGGAGGTTGTCTGATTTTTGGGGTTTTCTCTGTATTTTTGTAAACTCTGTACCTTACAAAACAAAGCAACTTAAGTCAACTGTTGTGATTTGGTGCTATATAAATAAAATTGAATTGAACTGATATAAACATTTTAGCATCTGGACAGATGATGCATATTGTAGAACTTAACTTTGTCTCACTAGACAATCTCATAGAATTTTTCAAATGAAACATTCTTGTTTTAAAAATTCTATGATATTGTCTAGTGAGACAAAGTTAAGTCAAACATTGAAAATGAAACATTCTTGTTGAACTTAATTATAAACCTTGGTCATCCCTGTATTTGAAAAGGTGTCAACAAAAGGCAGAGAAAAGCTGGTAACTTTTATTGTGGTGACTTGAATGGAACAGTCATTTTATACCACTAGTGAGTGTGAGGAGTAAAAGAATCGGCAGACAGACTCATTCGCCAGTGTAGAATTGTTGCATTAATTACACTGATTTTCTCTGTTGTGACAGAAAAAGGACGTCAGCCCAAAGACAGATTCCCAGTCTGTCACAGACCTGCTTGGACTAGGTATTCTGCCTTATGCACCTGCACGCATGCGCTTAGACTAACACAGAGTCCAAAAAATTAGCACACCAGGAAACCGCTGTCTTAATATAGAACTGCTTTTATGTTGCAAGTCTGCACCTAAAAAGCAAATAAACACGCCAGGCATCTATTTTAGGACAGAAAGCTGAATCTTAATTAGATGAACTGTTTTGAACGTGGATACCTGAAACGGTTGTTATCATTATTACCTCTATTAGATGCCCCAGCTCCAAGCCCTGCGGTGTCTAATGGTGGAGGATGTGTTCCAGACAGTAATGAGAGCCCAGTGGTGTCTAACGCAGCCCTTGCACACTCTGCCCTGGATCTCTTCAGCTCCCTCGCAGCTCCCTCCCCTGCTTCCTCTACAAAAAGCACGGTAGTAGACAACACACTGTACATGCTATAAGCTGCTGAGTTTTTATTTGCGTACATTCAGACAGACTTTCATCTTTGCCTTGTGCCTGTCCAGTCTGTTTCCAGCACCATGCCTCAGAGCAGAGTGACTGCCTCAGTGCCTGAGAATCTGAGCTTGTTCTTAGACGCAGCACCCAAAGCAGAGGAGGGCACTGTCAAGAAACTATCCAAGGACTCCATTCTTTCCCTGTACGCCTCCACTCCCTCGGTACATGCCAGCAGTATGGCTGCACATGGTAAGAGTTTAAAAGATTTCTGTCAGATCTGGTTCAGATCTGGATGTTGACAGGGTGATAGTCTGCTCATCGTTATTGGTGTCTGTGATTGCTCTCAGCAGGCTTGTACATGAACCAAATGGGATATCCAACACACCCGTACGGTCCATACCATTCTTTAGCCCAGGCGGGGGGAATGGGAGGCACTATGATGACATCACAGATGGCCATGATGGGGCAGCAACAGAGCGGGGTGATGGCAGTGCCACAAAACAGCATGATTGGAATTCAGCAGAACTGCATGATGGGGCAGCAGAATGGCTTAATGGGTGCTCAGGGGGTCACGGCTCAGCCTAGCGGCGTTGTGCCGTCGCCCTACATGACAGGAATGATGGGACAGCAGCAAACTGGAATGATGGTACAGCAGCAGAACAGCATTATAGGACAGCAACAAAGTGGGATGATGGGACAGCAGCAGCAGGTTGGGGCTTTGCCCGCATTACCCCAGCAGCAGGCTTACGGAGTCCAGCAAGCCCAGCAGCTACAGTGGAACATCAGCCAGGTGTGTGTTTGTTTTTTGGGGTTTTGAAAGTTGTGAGAGGAGTGGATCCGTTGCTAAAGTTCATTTTGTGCCCTTCAGATGACTCAGCACATGGCCGGCATGAATCTTTACAGCACCAGCGGTATGATGGGATACAGCGGTCAACAAATGGGAGGTTCAGCAGCTCCAAGTTCGGCACACATGACAGCGCACGTGTGGAAATGAGCTTGTCTATCTGAGATTCGATGGAGCGCCAACGACCCACAAAAGGAGAAGAGAAACGCCGTGGATCAGACTCTCCATTAAACATTTTCTGATGCAAGGGAGGAGGAGGAGGAGACTGAGGTGGAGAAGAAGAAGAAGAAGGTTTGAGAAACCACTACTACCTCTCTCTCTCCTCTCTGGCCGCGCTTCCTCTTGCCGTCTCATGCATAGCCATGTTCTGCAGATTTCCATGTTTGCCTTCAGGACCTTTTCATATGACGACTAAGACAAGGGGGTTCTAAGGCCACTGGTTAGGACTCCAGAGCTTTCTTTCTGCCTAGCCTTTATGAGAGAGAGCTTGTGTGCAGAAACATTATGAGGGTATCAAGCAGCTCCAGAATTGCACTGTTTCATATTTAATCAGATGGCACTGGGGTTGGCATTGGGGTTAGCCTAGCTTTAAAAGCTCAAACAGACCGAGATATATAATCTGGCAACCTAAATAGGTGGCTCATACTTTATGCCCTACATTACCAGTATTTACCCAACTGATGGAGCGACATTTAGTGATGATATATACAGTGGCCCTGAGAGGTCAAACACACTGCTGCCTAATAAAACACCAGCAAATATGAAAAATGGTGCAAAAGCACACAAAACATAGTGGAAGTTCAATAAAACCCAATGGAAATAGAAAGAAAAACACTGGAGAAGCTAACAGAAAAAAATCTCACAAAAACAACAGAAATGTTTTTGGCTAAAATGTGACGGCTAACAGCTAACAGTAAACGGCTAACAGCAACCATGTACCTACAGTGTCCATTATGTTTTGTCAGAATTTTTTTTTCTATGTCCATTATGTTTTAATCAACTTCTGTGGTGCTTTTGCAAAATTTTTCTGTTTTGCTGGTGTTTTCTACAGTTGCACTGCATGTGACCTCTCAGGGCCACCGTAGACATAGCTACATTTTAACAGCAGCCATATTTGCAAAGTGTAGCAACTACAACTTTATTCAGCCAATTTCAAGGTAGAGATTTAGAGCTTTTCAAAAGTATATTTTCACATAAGTGAGATGAGCTGCTGCTAATTCACTTAATAATCATTAAAAAAATATAAAAGCTAGGCTAGCCTAATAGTCCCTTCATGCTGCATGCAGAAGACAAATACACATAACCATTTTTAGCCACATATATCTAGAAATTCTACTCATCTAACAATATTTAATTCAAGCAACAAAACCTACCTACACAGCCCGTAATATTGATGTCTTCATCTGAATATCTAGAGGGCTTCTTTTAGAATCTTTAATCTTCAAATGTCAAAAGTCCAAAACCATATTTTGGGAGACCAAAGATCAACACTAGCTTTACTGTAAGTGGACAGTATTCCTGTATGCTCTTTCCTGTTCAACCACTTAACTAGTGATTAATAGAAGAAAAAAAAACAGCACTTCAGCAGTCCGGCATCACTGTCTTCACTGTGCTGTTCTTTCACCAAGGGTAGGACACTTAAAAAAAAAAAAAAGAAGAAGAAGAAAGAAATCATTTTGCATGCAGTGTCATCAGCGCCCGCACACCTCCAGTTAAGAATCTACCTGGTGCATTAGTGGCCTCAAATAACGTTGAATGTCTGTAAATAGGAGGTGAACAGAGAAGTGGGAGTAGAGACGGAAAACTTCAAGGTGAAGGTCAGCCGGGTTTCAGATGCTTCCACTGAATTGCATGAAAAGAATGTGTATCTAGCTCTGATTGTATGTACTGTACTGTATGTTTGTTAAGATTTGCGAATGTGTCTCTCTGAATGTTCCTCCCTCTGACTCAGTCTTTGACAAAGACTGACACAAAAACCAATAAAAAAAAAAAATAGGTAAAACATGTGCTCTGAATGTGATCTCGGTTGACTCGTTTGATCGCGCGCACTTGTGCTTCGATGTGTTTTTGTTTTTTATATATTCCTCGTCTAGAAGCGTACACCTTGTGTCTCTCGAACGTCTGTGCTCGATGGCATCCTGTGGGTTTCCAGTTTTGCTGTAACGGCCTCACCTTTGCGTTGGGGGCAAACAGTGAGCTGTTTTGTTTTGGGGGTTTTTTTGAGAGGGGATGGGAGTATTTAACAATCTGGCCAAACCACATCGTGAAGCATAAAGCGATTGTACAACCGCAGTCTGTCACATCTGTTTTAGCTGATGCTTGTACGCTTCTCCCACACAAACCATCTCTGTGCCCTGATTTCTCTTAAAAGTGTTGCTAAATCTGCCTTTTCTGATAAATGCTTATGGAAATGCTGTGTTTCTGTTATTTTAATTTTATTTGACACTTGTGTTAAGCTGGTAAGATGCTGCTTTTAATGTGAGTGGCAGCAATATAGGAGGTGCCTATGTGCAGCATATAAGGACTTATTTAACAACAGTGTGACAGCAGCAGTCACCTTCTGCACTGAGAGCAACATTTATATAAGAGAGAGCACATCCAGCACAGCAACAGCAAATCTGTCAGTCAGAGGCTAAGGCCTCACCTGAGCTTTTCCATTTGTGATCAGGCTACTTTCTTTTTTTTTTTGGTCCGATATTTTTTCAGTGAAATAAAAACAAATAAAGGAATGTAACTGTATCTTGTCGATCAAGATACTGTATATTTTAATTCTTTATCAGAATATCGCTGTATATTATGTTTCTTAAACAACATGTTCTGTATATTAGTTTGTTTTTCTTTTCCACATGCTTTGCCCCACTTTACACAATTTCAATAAAATTTAACAATGTATATGTGACATATGATAATTGTCCCTGTGAAAACATGCAAATAAATATTGTTTTGGTTAAATTTTATGTTTTGTTTGTTGTGTTCATTGCTGGGCTTTGTCTTTAGACCCTTTTCTTTATTTCTTACACTATTAAACCACGCAAATGCCTGTTCACACGATTCTTCTGCATGAATTGTTTGCATTCTGCAGAAAATTTGGTCTCAGATTTGCTTAAAAACCTTTCATCTAATTAGAAATCCCAGTCTTCAATTAATTCAATACAAAATACTACATAGAGTGCACTATACAGGTCATCGGATGTTCAAGATGGGCTTTACGTCTACCAACAACTGCTCACACTGCCAAACCAATTCACCGGACAATTATATCCACGCTCTTTGGTTCTGTCCACCAGTTCAGAAGTTTTGGCGTGAGATATGTGAAGACTTATCGAAGTGTCTGAAATGTAACATTCCAACTTCCCCTTTAGTGTGTTTGTTGGGCAGCTTAGATAATGTCACTTCAGAAAAGAATATAGCCCACATGGTTTTCACTGCCCTATGCATAGCCAAGAAAACAGTCCTCATGAACTGGAAAAATAAAAATAATCTTAATTCTAACCAGTATAGAAATTATCTATTAGATTACATTAGTCTTGATACAGCCTCTGCCACCACATCAGATCAATTGCTCTGGGCTCCTTTGATCAGCTCCATCACCTAGTGGGGGTGGGGGGTCATAGTTTGGTCTCACCTTCACTGTTGTGATTGGTGTGGGGGTAGGGACAGGCTTAGGGCGTCGGGGGTTCCCAGGAGCATCTTCCTTGGGGGGCTCAACCCGGGGTAGCGGTCATGGCCAATTAAGGGCTCTGTTGGCTCTTAGGTGACGGTTTCCTCGTGGCTGCGTGCAGCGGGGCTAGGGGAGGGTCTGTGCTGATGGACGTGGGTTACTGACCTGGTAGCCTGGCTGCCCCTGGGTGGGTCCGGGACAGCCGTGAGGTTCTGGGGGCGCTCCGTCTCTGGGCTGGGGCCCTGGCCGGGCCTCGGGGGCTCGGGTCCTGGTTGGTGTGTTGCTGGGGTTGTGGGCGGGTGGGTATATGGGGGCCCAGTCCTGGCGCAGGGCGCCGCCGGTGCATCGAGCCACCTGGGGGACTCTTCAACTGGTGGGGGAGGTTGTCACATCTTGCAGGAGCTTTCCTCTCCTCAGGAATTCTCTCTGCAGGAGGGGGAGATATAGGAGAGGTGGAGGAAGATCTCAGCCTGGGCGTCTATTGTCTTGTGTAGTCTGGAAGATGAGTGGATGATGGGGTGGGTGCAGTTTTCTCTGTAGTGGGGTCGGGTGGGCTGTCCCGGGCTCTGTGGGGCCGGGCGGCACTGCTGCACTGGGCCCTGGTCCGGATGGGCCTGGGCCCCCTTTCCCTGGCGGGTTGCAGAGCATGGGGGTGCGTACTGGGGTCAGCGGGGGAGCTGGCCCCAGGGAGGGGTCACTTGCCCCTCCCTTTCTTCCCTCCCCATCTCCAGCTGCCTCCCTCTTCCCGCTCCACCACAATCACCCACACATGCAGGGCCTTGGGGTAGGGGTGTGTCACCAGGGTGCAGAGGAGGCATCCCCCCCCTCTGTCCCCTTCTGGCTGCCTCTGCCTCAATTTTATCTCACAACTTAGACATTCACATTGCTCACACTCTCATAACACATACATATAGGATCTTGGGGGTGGGCTCACAACACGGACTCCAAATTACCATCAGGGTGTACACCTCACCCCTGGCGTCGTTGCCCACCTCTCAATTTTAAATACACGTAGACATTGAGGGCTATCAGGAGGGGCTATGCGCTTACCTGCTGCTCTCTGGCAGGTAGCTCCATGCCCTCCTGGGTTTTAATTGCACCTTAGAACACATATACATCAACACTACATATGAGCGGGTAGAGGGAGGTTTGGAGTCTTCTCACACCCCTGGTCTCTGCGGCCTGCTGGAGCGGGGGGGCTAGGAGGAGGAGTTGGCCGTCCGACTGGGGTCTGGTGTGTGGGGCCTCCCTGCTGCTGCGGAGTCGGGGCAGTCTGCTTCTCCCCACTGCAGGGAAAAGGGTAACACCACCTGGGTCTGGGTGCAGTTTCCCCCTCCAGGGGCAAGGGTACCTAGACCCGGTTCTTAGAGTACGCTTGGGGAGTGTGATTGTGTGTACAGCGTCTCTTTATGTCTGTCTCCACGTTGGTTGAGTGTGGAGTAATTGCCTATGAGAGCATGAGGGTGGGAATGGATGTTTGTATTTGAGTGTGCCTGTATGTCTGTGTCTATATGTCAGGTTGGGTATCAGACGCCACCTCTCTGGGGACATCTCAGGCCCTCCAAGGTTTGGAGGCCTATCTCCCCCTACCACTTCCCTGCCGGTGGCAGACGCCCTCAGACATCGATGCGTTGGTGGTTCTTTGTGTCCGGGGGTGGGCGTCCGGGTACACACCGGCTCACTCCTTGGTGGCTGCTTATCCGGGCCTGGAACCTGGGGCTCGCTCGGGCCACTTCGGGGGTGGGGTGCCCTCGGCCTCTCGGCCTGGGGCTCGGTCACTCAGGCACAGCTGGCTGCCGGCGGAGCTCACGGGCACGTCACTGCAACCCCCCCTGGCTTCTGCTCCGCGGCTGCTGAGTGATCCCTCATCTGGGACTCTCCTCAGCTCTTTCTGGGACAGTGGCGCGGCTGCCCCTCTGTTGGTCTTCCTTGGTCTCTTGTGTTCTGGGGGCCTCTGGATGTCTGGAGTTTTGATCTCCTCCATACCTGCTTCATGCCCTGGAGGATGGGACTGTGGCCCCCCACACCCTCTAGCAGATCATTACATTAAGGAACCTTTTAAATACAAGCGCGCTCATGCTCACAGGTGTACACACAGGTGATCACACACACAAACTACACCCTTTTTGGCTCCTACCTCAAAGCACACTGTGCGCTGTCGATCTTACGTGCTGCACAATAATGTTTAATATTAAGTATTTAGTGTTATATTCCCATATATCATTGTGATGTTGTTTATTCTATTACTCTCGTTTTCTTCTGCTTGTTTTCTTTTTTCTTTCTCAACAGGTGATCCAGGTGATCGATATATGTATTTTTTGTCTGCTTATTTTGTTGTTTTTTGTTTTTTGCCCTTTATCCCCGTCCCTCTTCTCCGCTGTTTTTTTTTTTTTGTTGTTTTGCTTTTTCCCCCCTCTTTCTTTCTCCCTTTTCTTTTCCCCTGTCCCGTATCTAGCAAGTAAAAAAAATAAAATAAAATAAAATAAACAATAAAAGGTAAATCAAATGGACCATTACGGCAAGGCTGGGATGGTCCATTTGGTAAAGTAAATCCGTTGGGCATCTTTCTTCGCCTTTAGACAACAATTCTGATGGCAAAAGAACCAAACGGGACAGGTTTAAAAAAAAAAAAAAAAAAAATTGCCTATTCTGCTTGATTGCTGTCAACAAAAAAGAAGGAGTGGCTGCATAGAAGTTTAATACTACTGTGGAAGTTTGTTAGTAAATTTTTTCTGGCCTCATGTACAGGTCACGAAGCTCAAGGTAGTTTGAGTATAGACACATTAATGTTGCTCTGCATGTGCATGACTTAAACAGTAGTAAGTGGTTTCCTTGTAGGCTCTCAAAATCAACTAAAAGTGCAACTGTGTAATACTATAAAGCTTGTTTCTACTGCCCACTAGTGGCCATACATGTTCATATGTGGCTGACTCATATGCTTTGTTGTGTGGCCTACTTCTTTGTCCATTTTAATCTAACTGAGATCATAATTTATAAAAATGAGCATCTTGCTGTATTAAAAATATGTGAAAGCAGCAACTGAGGCCATATAATCAAGAGAAAGGTGTTTACTGAGGTAATTAATGGTGTTTTTTTTCCTCATAGACTTTTATACATTTGACTTCTTTTTCCATAGGGAGGAGGGGCCCTCTGGTGGCCATCGGAAAGAATGCAGCTCTTCTTTTACGTGACTTGAACAAAGATTCATCAAAGATACACAAAGAATGCACGACCTGCAATAGAAAAGTGAAGACACGGAGAATGAATGTCTGTGATTCAAATAAACTTTATTGACTTTGCGTCCAGATGTCAAAGGGCATGCAAATACAGGCTTCTGAATCCCATTGTTTTTTTTCCTTTTCTCCTCAGTTTGGTTCTATTTTCTTACAAAACTACGTGCACCTTAAGTAATCAATTTTGCAGCGTACAAACCACAAAAATACCAGTTTTACATTATCAAATACTGCACATAGAAAACATTTACAAAGCACAGGTATAAAATTACAGCTCCCTTTGTTTTGTTTTGTTTTTTCCTTCATCTTTGCCATAAACCACATCCTTTCATCAGCCAGGCAGCTACGCTATCCTTTGTTTTGCTTCTTGGTGGAACGTTTAAGGCCAGATCGGAAAAGACAAACCCTCATTTACCAAAACCAGCTATTCCAATTGAACTGGGATGATGAATCCGTAATTTGCAGGGAAAAAGAGGCATCGAGTCTACTACATGTGCTTTGGGAATGTGATTGTGGTCCATTTAAATATTAGTTAAACCATTAGTTTGGGTTGTGTTCTGTGCTTTCCTAGGCTTGATAAGGTTTGCCTTGATAGCGGGGAGGGGAGCTACTATGGCCGTAATACAATCTGACAGATGGCGAAAAAGGACAGAAAGGTTACAAAGCAAAACTTGTGCTGTGATCGCTGACATAGACGTGGATGAAGACAAATGAACTGATGCCGTCAGGTAAATGGCAATGTCTGTGTTTGTTCTCATGGACAGCTGTAACACTGGCAAATCAAACACCTGGAATGCATGCGTCTGGAATGCAACGTCGAAGAGAAAATTAAACTTGTTTATCACGAGCTCTACTGTCATACAGCAGTAAATCACAATGCACTGCATGCTTTGTTAAATTTATCCCAGCGCTTAAATTTGTGGGTACACTTTTATCTTATTTATGGTAGCTCAACTGATACCAGTGTTGTTCCAAAAGCCAAAAAGTGATTTCTGATGTTTCTATGAGTTTCTTTGATGTCTAATATCTTTACTCATATTGGTAAATAGACTGTAGATGTATGAAGGGGTCATATATAAATAAAGAAATAACTGGTTTTTCATTCCCTTTTGGTCCCTTACAGTATGTTTCTAGAACTGTGATGTTATATTTGACGCCCTCTTGGCCAGATTTCTCTTGAAAAAGACATTTTTAATGTCAATGAGACTTTTTACCCATATATATATAAAGGAAATCTAACAGTCACTTTGCCAAAAAACCTGATTCAAGCTTCTACCTTGTGATGGGGAACTTCTTTCTGGCTTAAAATGACTTGATATCATTCATGAGAAATTAGTCTGATATATTTTTCTGACAAATTAGGCCAATCACTTTTTGGGCGAATACCGGAAATCACTTTTTGGCGCCCCATGCTCAGCTCTGGGGTCACGAGAGAGAGAGAGAGAGAGAGAGAGAGAGAGAGAGTGAAGCCGTGGGCGAAGGCGCCCACGACAGCAAATGCTACAGCCAATGTTTATTGCCAGAAGAAAACATCAGAAAATGTAAGGCTTGGCTCATGCTACTGTAAGATAACAGTGTTTTTAATCATAAAAGTTCTTTTGCATCTCTCTGGATGCTGTTCTGGGTCTGATTGCCCCCACCGCTGTCACTTGTTGGTCTCATCGTGATCAAACCATCATTAAAGGTTAAATACAAGGTCAGAAATGCAAAGATCAGAGTAACCATGCGGCAAATATTTCCTAGATCAAAATACAAATATAATAATTCCATCAGCTTGATAGACAAAGGGTTGGGGGCGGGGGGAGGGCAATCCCTTCTGCTCAAAACCCATCTTGGCGATTGAAATAAATAAAATAACCGCATCTCGCCAGACGGAATTCATGCTTGTTTACAAACACAGAGCTGTTCCTTTAAAACACAAATCATAAGACATACAGTATTACAGTACAGTAAAAGTAGGGGCCGCCTGATTGGGTGCAGGCGGGGTCCCCGGAAAGTCTCCAGAAGAGACGGTATAGCAAACAAGATGACGAAAAAGAGTTACACTCCTCCTCGGTGTAAGGGTTTAGAAATACATTCATAAAACTATACATATACACATAGAGAACTTCGGTACAATATCTCAAGCAAAATACATTTGTTCAAAACTTTCAGCTGTGTGCTACAAGAGTGAAGCAACGTCTCCTACGCAAAGTAAGGCCATTGTAAACTGAACAAGCCCTCGTTTTTGCAAAAAAAGCTAAAAGGCGGGTTTTGCCCACGCTGTCCTCCTCCTTCTCTGAATAATACCTCTGTCCTTAGAAAAATAAAATACACTTTCGATATAGTGCACAAACTATGACTCAGGTATGTGTTATTAAGATGCGTTGCACACAATACATTTTTGGGTTAAAAAGATGCTTTTTTATAGCAAGTTTGTGGGGTTTTACATTCTGAGCATTGGCAGCCTCTCCATTCAAATATCACCTGAGCCGTGTCGACTTCATGCATCTGCACACCTTCACATTGACAAAAAGAAAACGAAAACAGTCTACGCGTCACTCAGCTCCACAAAAGCACGAAGACTGACAACCTGCTTGATCTCCGTCCCGCCATCCCTGCTGCTAATGAGGCTTCGACCCCCTTTTTTGTTAAATCTCTTAAAACTAGCAAAGTTAATAGACTGTGTCCAAATAAATCAAATGACCTTGTGTGAGACGATGCACAATGATCAGGTGACACTACAGTTTATATATAATAATTTTTTTTTCTTTAAATCTAAGGTAAAGAGAAAGTTCAAAGTTAATGTTGGCGTTCATATGTGAAAACTCTGATCCACTCACACCTTGCTGCCCTGTCGCTCATTATGCATCACACTAACTCACTAAATGCATCTCTCTAAAAGACATACACCCGCACTACACTTTAAACAAAGGCAATATTTAAAACTTATCCTCTAGGTTGCAAGAATCAAAGGATTTGGGCAAATTTTGGCTAATCCTGCCTTTCTTATAAGATATATAATACATTTCTTTGCATCTATTCAATCATGAGAATGGGTAATGCTTTGGGGATGATTGATATATAGCAAAGGGACACACATACACACACGCAGTCTCATAAAAGCTCCAAAACGCCTGGAAAAACATTAACAGTATTTTGATAGTTTACCAAGGAGTGGAACAATAAGCAGGGAAGTTACACAGATCTATAAATTTCATTATCTTGTTTTTTTGAGGATTCTTCTTCCTTTTTTTTTTTTCCATATTTGTATAACATGCCAGCTGTCCCAAGAAAAAAATCAATACATAAAATTACTTCATAGGCAGGACCATACAAGTACAGATCCAGCAAGGAATAGCTCCGAACCATAAAACAAATGACAACACCTCTTTAACAAAGAAAACATTTTGTATACATATGATAGGAGGATTAAAAATAAACATCATAAATCATCCTCCCAAAAATTCAAGAATGCCAGATATCCCTTTAGTTTATCCAAAGTTCAAAAAGCATTGAAACGTGAATCGTGTTGTTCTGAGGTGCTGCGAGACTAAAAAAAACCTCGCATTTTCCCTTTTTTTTTGCAGAAAGATGAGGAGAGAGGAATAAATGAGACTGAAAAAAAACCATGTGGTGGTGATAAAAGCAAATTCAGAGCTCATAAACACGTAGAAGCTTTTAAGAGAGGAACTCGAGACTTTGCACCTCTTCAAAATATGATCTCTGTTAGCGCCTTTGCCCATGTTCATGTATCAGAAATATATACAAGGATTGATGTTGGTCAGAAAAAAAATAATAAACCCTTCCCCCCAGACATCTGCACCTTAAATAAACCAGTAAGAAAGCAGTAGCTTAATTTGGCGTGCTAGTTCCTCTGCTGCCAGTGAAGACTCCATCATCATCACACCTTTAACTGTTTTGTTGATTTTTTCTGCAAACACCCTTATAGTTAGTGCAAAGCGGACTCAGAGGAAATGTAAATGGGAAAAGGTTAAAAGTCTTCAAGAAATCTAAATCCGGCAGCAGAAGTCACCTGGATCAGCTGTTCTAGTGCACTCGACTTACATTTCCATGCTGCAATTCAAAACAATTGTGCAGCGCAGTGTGACTAAATAAAAACGCAAAAAAAAAAAAAAAAGAAGAAGCAGTCAACCGCTGCGAGCTCAGCGTGAATATTTTACAGTAAAGTGCTATTTAAAGAAAACGCAAACACGCCGCCTGACGGGAAATATAAAACGAGAGTGCTGAAGATGTGTCACTGCCACATTTGCACCTGAAACAAGTAAAACCACCATATGGCAGGTATGCTAGTAAATGTAATGCTGACATAATAGTCGGCTATCGCAAAGAAATTCAATTCACGCTGACACGTTTAAAAGAGGTTTAGTTAGCGTCAAAGGGAAAGTTAGGAGGGTTAAAGGTTTCACAAGCTGTGCGCATGTTAATGTTTCCGGTGTTGTCCCAAAAAGTCATTCCCGATGTTCCTGTGTGTTTTTTATGTATAATCTCTTTGCTTATATTGGTAAACAGACTACAGAGTCTATTGGATTTCTGAAGGGCTTATATACAAAATGAAGAAACTACCTGTTTTGAAAGCTTCTTATTATAATTGTGTATTATTTGCACCTACATTATAATCAATCCAGTCTCTTTTGGCCTTTCTAAAACATTTATGTTATATTTGTTGCAATTTCTGTTGCCCTCTTGGCTGGATTTCTATTACAATAAGACATTTTTAATGTAAATGACACTTCTAAGCTAGATAAATAAAGGATTTATAAGAGTCACTTTGCCAAAAAACTGAATGTAGCTTGTGACAGGAATGTTGTTTGTGGCTCAAAAGGACTTGATATCATTCATGAGAAACAGGTTTGACATATGTTTCACAGATTATAGGCCAGCAAGGCCATTTACAACAGTTTATTTTTTGGCACAACACCGGCTACATCTGATCGGAAAAGGAGAGGTGCAGAGGCACGCCGGCCATCTCCCCACATCCCTCATCAAGTAGGACGGCAACAAAAATGGGGAAATCAACTGGAAGCTGGAACAAGTCCAGGTGCTGGTAGAGGCCCTTTCCCCAGAATACGCGAGGACGGGCTACAAAGCGGTCACATTTCTCCGAACGCCTAAGGTGAAGGCAGGGATCATAAATGTGTTTGTCCGCTAACGTGTGGCTGGCTGGCTTATTTTGTTCTCGTCTTCTGCAGATAGCGATGGCAGCCAACCCCTTCGCTCCGCCATCACCACAGCCCCATCCTTCTCCCCAACTCAGTGCGGTGTGCTCCCTTCTCGGCACAAAATAAAGCAGCACTACACTGCTGTCACATTGGTCAAAGCAAGCTAAATGAAAAAGGTTTAAGCACTTTAAAATGTCTCGCAAGCAAACATGCAGAATGCAGCCGACACATATATATAAACACAAGTAAGTTTTTAACTATATATCTATTTTGATATATATATCTATATATAAACTCTGCCCTGTGAAAATTATAGAATAGCAGTGTTGCTACCTCACATAATAGCCATTATGTGAATATCCGAGCCTGTTATCCAGGTATGTGTATGTGTTTGGCCTCCCGTCCCCAGCTTGTGTGTGTGCGCGTGTGTGTGTGAAGTGTATCGTCATTTTTTTATTTAATTTTTTTTTGCATTACATCTAAGTCATTGACTCTGCTACATATCCATATTTTATATTGTATACTAGTTCACCTACTACTTATAATAGTAATATTAACAACAATAACAATTGCTTTGGTTTAAAAAATAAAGTTTTTTTTCTTAGTTTGGCATAGAGAGTTTAGAAACTGGCATCAGGATGTGCCCTGGGATGAGCTGTGCCACGGAAAATCTTGGGCTGCAGAACACGGCACCCGGTGAATCCTGGTTTTCGTGGTATGAGATGTTGGAAACAGGTGGGTGGAAAAATGCTACATGTTCAGGTAAATTACGCCTTCTCCCGTTTTGGATCTGCTAATCGTTTTGCCAGTAAACACTGAGCGGTGGGTGAGAGTGTGAACGGACAGTCGAGAGGATATTCCAGTAAAGACTATGGCAGCATGTTGAGAGTGCATGTGTGTCAATGTGGCTGGGATCAGGTATTTGTGTGTATGTCAAGTGTGTCTTCCTGCACGGATGCATCTCTTTGTGTATGTATGCCTACCTGGCTTTGCACTTACATAGTCGTCGTGTATATACAGTACGTGCGCCTGTGTCTGCGTGACTCTGCCTTGCGCGCGCGTGTGTGTATGTATTCTGGGTGTCTAGGTGCATGAAGGGCTGGTGGCGCTCTCCAGGGAGGACTGAGAGAGGCGTCGGGTGAGGGGTCCGATGCTGGGGTCTGCCAGGGAGGAGGTAGGGAACAGCTTATACCAGCCGCTGACTGTGGCAGACAGGTCCAAGTCCTCCAGGAGGATTTGGGCCATTCCCATGAAGCACTTGTGGTCCATACGCCCGTAATCCCCCCACACTATTACCTGGAGGAGAAATGACAGCAATTTTTTGTTTACTGATTTCCAGTGCTGTGGAGACTTCTCAGCTACTGGCAGACCCCAAATCTATTTGTCATACAACAAATTTACTAACTCAATAATTATAAGTCCTATGAAGTTTTTGATTGGTGCATAAGAACTTTCAGTGTCACCCAGTTTAAACCTGTGAGACCAGCAAAGACAGCGTAAAATCAATTATTTGGGGTGTTTGGGATCAAAAGAAAAATGCGTGAGACGTTTCATTTTTGGGTGATGAAGCTTAAAATGTTTGGCGGAAAATTGTAAAGGCTAGAAAAAGAGGATTACTTACCTGTAGGACTTTGCCCTGAGGACTCTCATCAAACAACAAAGCCTGCTGGTAGGTGGGGTCCAGAGTCTTCTTCACTACTTTGGTTTTCTTCTTAGCCAAGCACACGCCGTTCTCCAGAAGATACACCTTCACATAGGTTGCTGCAGATGAAAAAAGAAAAAGTGAGCCTCATGCATGTGCTGCTAAGCCCACAGAATTGTAGCTTTCATCAAGAAGTGAGTACCTGGTATGTTCTTGGAGCCTGGTTTGGGGGTCAACCCTCTGGCCTGGTTGACCTCCACCTCTAGCTGCCCTCCTCTGTCTACCATGCCTACATGCACATCCCCTATAGATCAAAACAAACCAAAACTCAATATAACACCATAATAAAAAAAAATTTTTTTAAAAACCCCTGAAGTTTCAATGCAGCTGAGATCTCTGTGGTACTCAGCTAACAATCAAACGAGAGCCTGGACTGCAGCTGCAACAGACAATGTCCAGCAGCAGAGGGCCACATAGAGCTACAACACCATCTTCACCACCAGGTATAAAGGAGCGCACTGCTCTGGGTAGTTATTTTTCAAAACCAGTAACCTTTGCATGAAAGATTTATAACTCACGCAGGAATAACTTCATTCCTGCTGAACGAATACACGATTACTGTGCAGTATTTCACGATGCTGTTGTGCATTTAAGTGGATGCATGCTGCAAAAAGTTTTAAACAGAAACTGGAGTTTCTGATTGATAATGTATTAACTGAATGATCTGTCTGTGCTGGTGTGCGATATATTGTCCCGCTTATATGCCTCACATTTCAATCAAACGCTATCAAGCAGAAACAATCGATGACTTCCACTAGTTTTGTATGATAAAAACAGATGAGAATGGAGTGGACTGCACGGGACTAGATGGTGATGCTGGCCGACTTCACGCTTACCCATTGGGGGTGTAGCTAATGTTTGCCGGCCTACGATCTGAGCGGGGCCTAGTCCGTCCAGGAAGTCACTGAACTGGCTCTCAGGCCCCAGGCGTGTGGTAGGGAAGACAAACCTGCGAGAGAAGAAACAGACTCATGCTGGATGAACAGGTATTGTGTATATGGACGAGCGAACGGATACACTGTCGGACGGGACACGCACGTTCCATCGGAGCTGTTTGAGTTAGTGCTGCCGTCGGTTGAGTCCTTGCTGCCCTGCCGTGTCACTCGGTTTCTCATCTCGACGGCGATTCCGGTCTCCGTGCTTCGCCGGATGGTGCTGCGGAGCTTCTTTGTCCCGCCATCTGAAAGCAGAACACAGAGGTCATGTTCCCTTCTTTAAGTACCTTTATTTCAACAGGCTAATCCACTAAGTATAATAATCTGAGGATTATTAGAGCTGCCTGTTAAGGGCGCCAGGGGTTAACGGTGAAATTATGTGACCTTTATGAGAATTTAAGATACTTCGTAAAGCCAAGCAAAGTTTACACACATATACACTCAGTTGCACAAATTGCCTAAAAATGCCTGATGTTTCTCTTTAGTTATTTGTGAGTGTGTTTCTGTGTAAAATGTTTGCTTTTTCAAAGCTACCCACCACAAATAACCAAGAATTTAAGTTTGCCTTGAAAGCTCAGATCCCTGCACTCTTTATTATGAAGCGAGGCCACTCTAGCGAGAAGGCAATATCCACTGGGGTGTCCCTGCGCTACTGAAAAATAGCTCCACATCGCAGGTATAACTACAGTCCATTTTAAATGCACAAAGCCCATTTTGCAATGGCTGTTGCAACTAGGGAGCAATAAGCCTTTAGGGGGACCTCCTGAGCCTCAGCTTGTAAGGCAGAAACACACACAAATTGGCAGCATGGGGAAGAGTAGTGGGTGGCGGGGCAAGGGGAGAGGTGAGAGGCTGAGCTCAGAAAGATGAGGAGATGAGAGGAGAGGAGGGGAGGGTTATTAAGGCTTTGCAAGTCCTGCTGACGTTAGGAGAATGAGAGCAAGCCAGAGAGTGCTAACCCCAGAAGAAGCTTTCAGGACATCATCCCCTGTAATGACACACTGTATCTCCGTGTGACTCGGCATGCTGAAAAAGCAGCAGCAGGGCACAGATGAAGTGATTTGGGTTCAGGATGTGAAGTGTAAGGTTGTGCAGCTCTTTCCTTCACTTTTATCACTCCACACCTCGGCCTCGATGTCATTCTTGTAGCATTAGCCATAGAGTTTTAGGTCAGTTTTATCAAAGGGTTGGCATTTCCTCTAATTTTTCAAGCAAACACTCCAAAGAGTCTCTGGTTTCTGCTTTAAAATGCAGAGTTCTTTCCTTTTATTTTTGTTTGGCCCTAATATTTGCATCTGTGCATCTGTCATTACTGTGTAATAAATTGTGCTTTTTACCAACTACACTAAAAGAGATCGATGTCCACAACTGTAAATTCACACCTTTACACGGGTATGCAGCTTGGGTATGCAGCTTGCGCACTCACACCTCTGTGCAACGTGTGCACAAAGTGTCTGCACGTGAACAGCCCGGGCCACACAGTGACAGTTTAGTCACACGGGAGGATGAGAAAGCAGCTGTGAGCTGTCATGTCAGCAAAGCTCACTTTAGAAAAACCTCCACAGTGGCTCTGACTAATTTCTGGGTCAACCCTATGAAAGGAGATTTTCTGGCCAAAAATATTTTTCAAAAACTTTCCAGTGGGGATTAAAAGCTTTCCTCTTCTTTGAGCATGTTAATTATGAGGCAAATGGCTGCTTATCAAAGCAATAACAAAGAGAAGTAATACATCACAGAGCGCCTTTACGACTACAGCGGTGGTTGCTGTAGAAACACGTGCATCTGCCCTGTATAGGAGCCTGGATATATAGCACAACAGCGCAGTGAAGGCAGCACAGCAGACTTAACAAGTGGTTCCTTATCACTGCCAGTTAAGCAAACACCCAGCCGTCCCACTTCATTAGCCCGAGCATCTCCAGTCTCATTAAGCATCCTTACCATGCCAGGCTCATTACCATGACAACCACAGACACCCTGCATCATCACCATCACTGTGGAGATAAACAGACAGCAAAACAGAGGCCCTTGATGATAGTTTTGGGTGTTAAAATGATGACAGAGGAGGACAGATCTATGCATCTCTCTATCAATCTGCTAGACCTTCTCTTGCTTTCACCTGAACAAATCTTAAAATGCTACAGGTTACTGAACAGAGCTCTTTTGTTCAAATGAAATCCAGCTGAAAATGAACTGTGGTGCATCCCATGTTAACAAAAACAATCTAAAAAAGATGCATGTTAGGTTGAAGCGGACTAGCATAAACCTTTACAAAAAAAATGCTGCATCTGTGGGGCTCTAAAGAGGAGAGAGGACGAGTGCTGAGGATAGATGGGTGAAAAGGAAGATGAGAATGATAGGGTCCCATGGGCATTGAAGATGAGGAGAGGGGTGCTGCCTTCTGGTACCTTCTATTTATAATCCTGCAGTAAAGAGTATTTCCAACAGCCTGTGTGTGTGTGCGTGTGTGTGTGTGTGCGTGTGTGTGTGCACGAGAGAGAGACACAGAGAGAGAAAGGGAAAGGTCTGTATGTGTTGTAGCATGACACCCAGACAAACTCCATGCACTCCTGCTGCCATGACAACCCCCGCCCTCAGATCTGGACCTCAGACAATGCCACCTGAGACAACTAGCGCCATAGCGACAGGCTCATCCGCTATTGCCTTTTATTTTATTTCATTTTTTAAAAAAATAAGAATCGTAACTTGTACAGGAAATACTTGACTGTAACTTCTGCACTAACTTCCTCTCCAAAACTTTGTCCTCGCTCACAACCAAATCGCACAAGTCTGCTGAAGAGTGTGTTTAAATTTTAACACAGTTTGGCCGCAAGTGCGACGACGCCTCTGTTACGATGAGTAGTTTCATGCACACAAGTGGGAGAACTCCAGTGTTAAACTATCGAGAAGCTATTCATTTAACTCCATTTCCACACTTGTTACTCGTTTGTCTACCGGCCCCTCCCCTCTCGTGAAAACAGCCCCCTCCACAGTATGAGGCAGTGATCTCTTCCTTCCTATTTAATCCCCTCCTCCTCCTCCTCGTCTGCTCTTTCCCTCCATTCGTTTCCATGGCAATGCCTTCTGCATTGCACCAAGAGCCCCGGCCGGCATGTTCGCTCATAAGCCTTTCCCCCTTACTCTGTGTCTTTCTGTGCTCATATTGTCCCCTCCACAAGTCCCACTCTTTGAATCGAGCCTCCACTTCTTTTCCACTGTCATATTCTCCTCTTATTGCTCCTCTTTCTCTCCAGCTTTTTGTCTGCTAGTTATCTTATGAACCCCTTGCTAACCAATTCCTTTTCTTCTTTTCTTATTGTATCTGCCTCATCTTATTTCCTGCTTCATAATCATTTTGGGTGTATTTTCTCCCAACCTGCTGGTGAATTCAGTCTGTTATACTGTTAACATCAAAACACACAAAGCACACATCCTGGAAGAAGTAATTAGAGGTTGTCTGACATATATGCCATTTGAGCAGCTAAAACAAAAACATTGCATAAGCTGTTGTGCTTTATTGTGCTACAGTAGAGGGTTTTCAGTTTCTGTGTGTTACAAAAACAGTTAAAGTGTCTCCTGTTGGCTTCACTATGATGAGTAATACCCCGCCCCTGTAAACAACCTCATGAATCTCGCGGAAATGCGAAGCACGGGAATAAAAAACACTAAACTTTTTTTCTCAGCTGCTTATGCACATGTTATGTATCATGGTAGAGAAAAAAATATATATGGGTGGAACACAAAAGTGTTAGGGTGGAAAGAACTAATAGGTTCAACGGTGAACACTATTAGGAAGGTGAGATTGCTTAAAAATGCCAACAATGCAGAAAAGAGCCACACACTGTGACTGCATGCACACTCACACATGACATATAGCTTCTTTGTGTGTGTGTGTGTGTGTGTGTGTGTGTGTGTGTGTGTGTGTGTGTGTGTGTGTGTGTGTGTGTGTGTGCTCAGTAGATCATTAAAACTGCTCTGACATTTGGAGAGCACACTGATGAAGCCATTCTCATTATATGCTGTAATATAGAATGCTGTTTTTAGACTCCCGGGCTACGCCGACATGCCTATTGGATGCACCGGTGACGGCAACGATCCACCATGCATAGCAACAGTAACCAAGCATGGGTGTTGGAGATGAAGGATATGTTGTGGTATATTTACTGCCAGACCCCAGCTAAATTTGGACTAAGGGAAGATTCAAAGTGGAAGCTTAAGTAAGACCAAGAGGTTATAGTGTACATATGAATCAGAGGTTCAGAGCCATATTTACAGTTTACACAATTCATGTGTCATATGACACATTTGGAGCTATTCCTGCAGCAGGTATTATGGAGTTTATTCAAAATGAGTCAAGCCAGTTAACAAACAGCAAATAAAAACTTAGATTAAGTTCAAAGGTTTTGTTGAACATCCCACAATGTAACTCTCTAGGTTTTACAAAATAATCAACAATCATTAGCGACCTCCTTTGCTTACGTCCATCCACCTTAGGAAGCTAAAATCCTGAAAATGAAAACTCCTAATTAGCCTGGCATTATTGCACTATTTGTGACCACAGACTGTATATAAAAGATGGACCACTCAAAAAAATCACCCATTGGTTTTTTGACTACTGCTTTAACATCTCGAGTCTGGTGCTTTGGTCATTGCTGTCGTGGTTTAATAATGTCGAGAAGTGACGAGATCTGAATAAAACTGAAAACATTATCTGGTAATGCTGGTTATCTTGATTAGCAATGTGCGTCATATAAACTGATATACCCGCTAATTACTCACAACATAGAAAAAACACAATACTAGAATTTCAAGTAACAGAAAAAGATGGATGATTAATACATTAAGTTCACAGTAAAACATGTTATTAGTAACATCATTTTTTTAAATAACCCAAAGCAATTTAACCCTTTAAGACCTACCATAGAACCAAGTCCGCCAGAGCTTACTTTATATTTTTACATGCTGTAGAGCCATTTTTGGGAGCATTTCAAGTTGCTATACATCAATACAACTATTATAGCCCATATTTTAATAATATGTATGCATTAAGTCCATAGTAACTACATTAATCTCAAAAAAGTGCAATAAACTACAAACAAATTGAAAATCATTTTTGTTTTTTTTTACATATATTTCTACTTGGAGAAATTTAAGAGGCTTATCCCTCAAAACTTTAAATACAAAAAAGTTGCAAAAAATAGTTTACAACAATAGGACATTTATTTTGAGTGTCTTCATAGTTTTATTTTTGAGATACACCAATTTTTATATACTGCAGGAAAAACGAAAAAAAATCCTATGATGCAAAATTGCAATGAAAACAGTATGTGCATCAAAATAAACTATTTCCACAGTGCAATTCAAGTTCTAAGCATCCCAGAAACTATTCAGAAAAGCATAAAGTCAAACATGACTTATAAAAACACCAATATAGGCTTTAAGGCCTATAGTTTAAAAAAACTACATTTTCCGCGAAAATGACGTCACTTCCGGTTTCGGGCACGAACTGGCAGACCTGCGATCGTTCGCGCTGACATCTGTTTCAATCATTGACTGTAGAAAACATGGACGACGCGAAAGCTCCCCAAAAATGAAGCCAAAACGTCTCTATCGCCCCCTGGTGTCTGGCTGCAGTATAGGTCATAAACCCCGCCTCCTCCATGTTAGCGGATGGGACTGGGGTCAGACTAAAATAAATTAATTCTCCTTAGATAAGATAGATTTTTTTCCAATGATTCTTTCTTTTGTTATCAATAGTTCTCATCACGCTGATTGATGTCCAAGAGGTCTCCTTTCCCATAAGTTTGATTCTAATTCCTACCGCGGCGATGTTAAGTTGGGGTTAAACGTCATCATAGCAGCTTGGACTGACAGCTGCAGTCACAGAGAAACTTGCGTATCTCTGTTCGGGAATAGCAGATAGAGCGTAGGCTCTGAGAGGAGGGCCAGCGTTTACGCTACAAAAAGACGACTGAGTGTTTTAACCTGACAGCCTGAGGTGTTCTTCAGAAAACTGGACTACCCGACAGAAGGACCCGAGGCCCCGCTGCACTTTTTCGGTAAGTTAAACGTGTTTGTAAGCTAATCCGTAACTACCGTCCTTAGCTAGGTCCTGAAACCTAGCTAGCTAAAATGAGCACTCGGCTGTCAGGGTTCGTTTAGCTAATCTGTGCAGGTGAATGAATTTACTAAAGAAATCAAGAGAAACTCCCCGGGCGACTCGGTCACTAATTACTGTTACTGTACTTTTATTACAAGTATTATACTGTAAAAGCAACAGGCTGCACCCTGCTGCAGCTCCTGTGCAGAGCTGATTATTAAATATGTGCAAACAACAGCATGTTTTCAGTCTCTTGCCACATCTGTAAAGACAGTAACATCTTTTTTAAAAGCTTGTACTTCAGTAACTGCTCATTAATCAGGAACTATGGATTAAAGTACTGTAGTGTACTGTAATACTGAAAAAAATGCAAGAGAAGAACTTCAGATCCTGAGTGTGTGAGGACAGAAGAATCAGCTTTATTTCAATATTGAGGGATAAAATTTATATTTGAGTTTGATGGTTCTGTTCTCTTTGTGATTACAGGAGCTGCCCTCAGATTCAGACCTCAGCACCACCCAGTGACAGCAGACAGATCATCCAACATGTTCACATGTTAACTGCAAAATGAACTGATGAAAACAGTGCAAAGGTTAAAGTACCACACGTGCTGTAGTGAAAGCTGCAGCTTTATCGATAAAGTTAAAGACAAAAAAACAAAAGGATTAATCACTCATGTAACTGTGTCACTATATATCAGCATTAACAGGACCTCAGTTTGGTGTTTCACAAAGCTGCTGATCTCAGACCTGCACAGCTTCCGTTTTAAACACTTAAAGTGTACACAGCTGCATGAAGAGCATATGAGATTTTCTCTAACACAATTAAATAAAACCTGATGAAGGTCAAAGGTCGTCACTTGTATGTTGAACTACAAACTTGTCATCTGGAATTTTTTCAGTTTTTTTACACATAGTGTGTTATTTACCATAAAGTGATTCAGAGTTATTCATACCAGAGTAACCAGAGAGGATCATATATTTTTAAATATATAACTTTCTACAGGACTGAATATAATATCTTTATGTAAAAGTCCGGAGCCTCTGGGGAGTATCTGAGTATTTATAACATTACACAAACCAAAGGTCTCATCACAGTGTTGATGAAATGCTGGGTTTATCCATCTCCTGGATCGGGCCTACGGAGGAGTGCTGAAGATTTCCCTGTGAGGGAGCTGCTGGTGAAGATCATGAGTCCTGCTTGATCAATGCCATGAGCTTCAGTCTTCCTGGTGTTTCTTAAATGATGCCTCTTACAGCGGGTCAACAGAACTTATGGCACAGGACAGCTGTGATGAAAGAAAGGGAAGAAGTTTCTCCAAACCTCTGGACCCAGGAAACCCAGCTTGGTCCTGGTGGTCTCCCTCACTAGTTTCTCTCCATGGTGAATGTAGCTGTGGATATAATATGGACTCTATTATTAAATGAAAACAACAAATTAGACTACACTACTGAAACGTTCTGCTGATGTTTTTAAAGTTTCCATGTTACCAGGATGTAGAGGGCTCTGAAGATTTAAACAGTTTTAGATCCATTACACTCACAGTCTTATGTTAAAATCTCAAAGGACAGCATTATATTTTTGATATTAACAGTAACTCTGGGCCTCTGTAGAGTGTGCAGCTGATATCATCCTGTCTAAAAATGGATAAAAAAAACATAAGTGTTGAAGACTATTAAGAGTAGCAGGTGTGTAGCATCGCTAACTAGCTAGCAACAAGCCTCCAACACAGTGCGTATGCTAGCGGCTAATCTAGCAAATGAATTAACAACAGAGTGATTTTAGAACTATAAGATGATAAGCTGTGTGTCTTTTTTATAACAGTGAGATGGTTGTATTTACCTTAATTAAACGAGTCGTCAGTCGCGGTAAACCAGCAAAAAAACTCGAGCAGCCGGGCTACGTAAAAAGTGTAGAGGGGCGTGTTTGCGGTCACGTCCAGCGGGTGTGTGGGCGGGAGCGTTACACAGTCGCTCCACCTCAAGTCACTACTGCGCAGACTCTGGCTCCAAATTTGCAAGATGGCAGCCTCCACAAGCGGGATATTTTGGCTTCATTTTTGCACAATGGTAGGAGGCGGGGTCGCGTCGTCCATGTTTTCTACAGTCAATGGTTTCAATGTGGGAAGTGTTACGAACAGCTGATCGGATCGGCAAAGCGTTTTTGTGGAATATTATGTTTTTGTTCCTGCAAGCGTTTTTCATGCAATTTTTGCAAAGCTATATGTGGAAGGAAACTGTGACCTAGGACAAGCTGATGGCATACGATTTAAGTACAACTCCTCCGGTTTCATATGCAAAAAAAATTATTGCGCTAGCTTACGCGGTTCCGGTTCTACAGGGATTTAAAAATAGTTATGCAAAACGGAGCGTGCCCACTCCGACCGGCTTTAAAGGGTTAATTAGTTAAGGTGCAATTTGGTAGACAGCTAGCACCAATTATATTAGCCTCAGTGACACTATTAGCATGCTTCTAATAATGCATTAAGTCCTTACACAACACAAACTTCACAGCAGCCGTTTTGATATGAAATAGTAGGTAAACACAGGTTTTTAGCATATAATTAATTTGTTCTTGTTATGAAGGCAAAGGTTTAATGATTGTGACAAAAGTATCATTGGATGTGTCTATTATTTTATGTCAAATTGGCTTAAAAAAGCAAACTAGCTAAACCGGTATAATTCAGCCCCTGATGAATACATGGTGAAATTGGCTTAAAAGGCCCACACTGTCAAAAAAAAATAAAAATAGGACAAACAAGCGTGGCAATCTTTAGAGAATGATTTCTGATGCTTTTAGGACCAATTTCAAATGGCTGTTGGAGGATCAGCAGTTTTTACTCCAGTTAGGAAAAAAATAGTCTAATAGCAGTTGGTTGACTGGCAAGGTTCACTCTGTGAAATGTAACCAAACCACATCTACACAGACGTAACATTTTTTTTAGTGCAGGGCATAGTTGTCTTTTGATAAATGTCTCAAATGTGCATTTGTAGTTTTTGCCAAGAGGTCTATAGGATAAATACAACTCTCATTTCAATACTAAAGACTGGATTGATTCAGAGATGAAGAGATATGCAGATATTTGCAAAGCCAGTTATTTTTTTATTTATATAGAACCCCTTCATATATCCTCTTCACTACAGCCCATTTACCAATATCAGTAGAGATATTAGACATAGAAAAACTCATAGAAACATCGGAAATCACTTTTTGGCAATCCGTTGTGTCAGTTGAGCTACCACAAATAAGATAAAAGTGTAACCACATTTTCAAACACTGGGAGCAACTTAACAAATCACGCAGTTGTTGGGTCTGTTCCCACAAACCCCGCTAGTTCTAGAGACTTATTTATTATGAAAGAAAACAAGGCAACAGCGTTCGATCGATTACTTGCGCAAGGGAGGCCTTTGGTCAAGAACCAGCTCTTGGAGCTCACGCTCCTAACCTGTCTCCAGCCCAAAGTCCTTCAAAGAGCAGCTTCCCTCGCAGCTATTTATTGACAAACTGTTACAGTTCACACAATAGTTTACAACACGTACCTCCCCTCTTAACCCCCCTTGGTTACAAAGACGAGGCACTGTGTGTGTGTGTGTGTGTGTGTGTGTGTGTGTGAGACCTCCTGCTGGGCAGGAAGCTTACATCAAACAGACCTTCCAGATAGGATGTGTCTGTAATCAAACCTACAGCCCCTCACCCAAAAACTCAAGAATCTGGGGAGGGGGACTGTGGAATTGCTTTACAATGTAGAAATGGATGATAAGCATAAAAATGACAAATATTTAACAATTCACTCTAACAGCAGTGCATTGGGGTTTTCTGCTGTATGACAGTAGAGCTTGTGACCAACAAATTTAATTTTCTCTTCGATGTTGCATTTCTTTTAGAAAGACGCATGCATTCCAGGTGTTTGTTTTGCCAGTGTTACAGCTGTCCATGAGAACAAAAACAGACATTGCCGTTGACCTGACGGCATCAGTTCATTTGTCTTCATCCACGTCTATGTCAGCGATCACAGCACAGGTTTTGCTTTGTAACCTTTCTGTCCTTTTTCGCCGTCTGTCAGATTGTATTAGGGCCATAGTAGCTCCCCTCCCCGCTATCAAGGCAAACCTTATCTTATCAAGCCTAGGAAAGCACAAAACACAACCCACAACCCCAATGGTTTAACTTGGAGCCTCTAAATGAAGATAGCTGTGATAACATTTAAATAGATCACAATCACATTCCCAAAGCACATGTAGTAGACTTGATGCCCCCTTTTTTCCCAATGATGAATTATTCAGTCCAGTTGAATTGGAATAGCTGGTTTTGGTAAATGAAGGTTTGTCTTTTCTGAACTGCCCTTAAACATTTCACCGAGGAATAAAAAAGGCAAAGCAACACATAACAGTATAACAAGTAAAAAAAGCATGAAAATCACTACAGCCAAGTTAACTCAAACATGTAAACAGCAGAAATTTACCGTGCAAAAAAATCTAGTTGGTTATCAAGTTGGTTCGGCTGGCTTTTTTGTTTTATTGATTCCAATCAGCCCTCCCAAGAGACCCCGGGCATCTGTCTACAGTCACGAAAAAATAAAAGTCCACCTCTTTCAGTTCTAAGGTTTTAAATATTAGTAAGTACACCCCATGATTCAGTATCTTGTAGAACCAAATTTAGTCATGACTTTATCAATGTTTCACATCATCATGGAGGAAATCTGGGCAGCTCATGGGGCCAAAGAATTGCTTCAGTTCATTTTGCAGGCATTTGTTTATGCACAGTTGTTATCAGTTTGATGTTTGGACTCTGAGTGGACCAGCGCAACATTCTTATTTTCTTCTTTAGAAATTCTGTTGTAGATTCTTTGCTGTGCTTGGGATCATTGTCCTGTTTTAAAACCCAGAGTTGGGCAAGTTTTAGCTGTAAGGTAGATGTCCTCACCTATTTTGTCCTGTGGCTGCAAAATAAGGCCAAATCATCACCCTCCACCACCGAGTGTGATTTGCACCAAATGTAACACTGTGGATTATGACCAATCACCTCTACTTTTTACAGTACAGTGAAAGCAGGACTTGATCAGCCATAATCATGGTTTGTTTCCCCATCTGTATGCTAAGATAAGCTAACTGCAAGTATTTCTCACTTTGAACCATTTGTTTAAGGGCATATCAGCTTTTTGACAAACAACAGCCATAGAATGAATATAATGTAGGGGCAACAGTTCAGAAAGTAGCATAAAAACTATTTACAGTACAAGTAATTAGGTTAATGATCGTGACTTCTCAGAATTGGTTTATTATGTTGTATTAATGTGCAATCATAAGCTTTGTTTCCTTGTTTTTTTCCCCCATTTGCTGTGCTGCATCTGTATTTTTGTCCTTCCAAAAGAATCCTTTTCTCTATAATTTAACCATTTATGAAACACTGCCAGCGTTCCTCTTTTCCAAGTCAGTTATTTAACTCTAACAGAGCATGTAAAAACAAATAAATGTGGTCGAGGGTTAAGTGTAGCCTAGTCTTACCCCGTCTTTAATGATAATGCATGGGAATTAAACAAATCGAATTTCCCCTTTGTGTGCATATGTGTGCACTGTCGCTGTGTGTGAACTGCAATGCAACATTTCAGGCAAAGACCTAAGTTAGGGAGTGGTCAATGTGAAGTAAGTGATTAGCGTTTCTCAGCATCAGGTTGCATGGGAAATTATTTCATGAAATCAAAAAAACGTTCATGTATGGCAGGATGTCTGTCAGCGAGTTAATATGCCACACAGGCTCTTGTCTAACGGCAATTAATTACGATGAGGAAAAGAGTAATTTAATTTAGATGTAATTTCCTCTTGATTACTTGACTCTGTGGCTGATGACCAAAGGATTAGGGATGGCAGGGCATTTTATTTTTTTTAGAGAAAAAGCAGATGAGAAAAAAATAAGACAATATGGGCAAAATATGGCGAAAAAACAAACGAAATCACAAGACCTTCTGCTGCTTGTTAAACTACCACTAACACACAGAGCAAAACATGTAAAGAGCAAAACAAAACTGATCTCAAACCTGCCTTTACATAAATGCTTTGTAAAATTCTACTACTGGGATGGGATATTTTAATTTCCTTCTGATTTAATTTAGCTGTTTTCCAGGTTCCAGCCAGTGTATCTTCAATAAAAGCAGGATTATGAGAGCAATAACTTTGCATGAAGAAAATTTCATTTAGGTCAAGAAAATTCCCCAAACAACCTGATCAGAAGGGGAGCTCTATATCTAGCTTACAGATACTTTGTGCTCCGGTTTAACAGGAGATAACATTTCAGGGTAGAAATTAAATCGCTTGTTGAGCGCTTCCTGCAGTGCAGCAGCAGCAGCCTCTCTGTGCCATGAAACAGAATTAGAAATCAATCTGCCTGTATGTTCCCATTGCCTGAGAAGGAAGCAGAACTGTGTGCAGCTCCTATGCACCAAAAGCTGTTCTCCCCATCCCCATCCAAAACACCACACGGCAGGCAGCAGTAGGCTTGCGTATGCTCTGTGTAAGCGCAGTGTTTACTGTGCTTTTTAATTTTACCTTAGACATAGATATGTTACATATGAACATGTTGACTCATGCCTCGGTTAGTGACGTGAGCAGTTTGGGGATATTTATTGAGAAAAGACCACTCTGCTGTCAAGTACAATTACGTGACTTTGATCAAGTATAGAAGTCTAACATTTTGAAAAATGTGTTTATTAAATGCACAGAACAGCAGACAAACAAGATAAAATACTGCACCTCTATTCAGCGATTCATCTTACCACACATGCTGGACGCAGCGCGTGTGAAACAGCTAGGATCCCTACAGTTCCCTTATTAATATGTTAGATACCCACTGACATCTAAGATAGGTACACTGACTAACAGCTGACAGAAAGGCAAAAGTAGGTCAAGTATCAATGTACCGATGTATGCAGAAGAGCGTCTCTGAGTGGAACCTTAAAGCAGATAGGCTACAACACAGGAAGACCACACCAGGTGCTCCTCCTGTCGGCTAAGAAGAGGAAAGTTAGGCTGCAGTTCATACAGGTTCACTAGAACTGGACAAGAAAAGTGTCACACTTTTCCCTGTTTCATTACCACTCACTGGCTAGTTGGCAGTGTTCAAACAAATGTACAAACCAATTTCATCTAGCGACAATCACCCATCTCTGGCAATCACCTGCAAACTGGTCGGGGAATAAACATTTTTCCCTTGCGACCTGTGGCTAGCGGGCGCTGTTACGTCCCTCTGCAGCCCCTAATCATCTTAATGTGTTCGTTCAGCTGGTGCTAATTGGCCACACCTAGTCAGGTGTGGATAAAAGCATACCCGAGGCAAGCTTTCAGGGAGCTCACTTGTCTTTGCCTGGGTGGTACCAGCCATTTCAGCCAACCTCCTATCCATTATAAGATAAAACCTCTTCCTACCTACACTCTGCTATTCGTCTCCTTTTTTTATGTTGCGGCCTCGAGCCGGGTCGTAACATAAGTGGGGGCTCGTCCGGGATTATTTGGACATTTTAGTGGAGTCTGAATATCTGTTTGACTTTTAAGTGGGTGAGCAAAGGTGTTCACTGTGATTGAGCAACGTCCCTTTAGTAAGTGTGTTTCAGCTGGGTGGCTGTGCTGCCCTTCCATCGAAGCGCTTGTTTGTTGTTTTGCTTTGTTGTTTTGGTTTTTGTGTTTCTGTGGTTGGCTTATGTTACGACCCGGCTCAAAAGCCGCAACATAAAAAAGGAGACAAATACCTGAGTGAGTGTGAGAAGAGGTTTTATCTTAAAATGGCATGGCAGGTTGGCTAAAACGGCTGGTGCCACCAAGGCAAAGACAAGTGAGCTCCCTGAAAGCTTGCCTCGGGTATGCTTTTATCCACACCTGACTAGGTGTGGCCAATTAGCACCAGCTGAACGAACACATTAAGATGATTAGGGGCTGCAGAGGGACGTAACAGGCACTTGCTGACTTGTCTTTAAGCCTGTGTGAGTGAGGCATTTGGGGTTGTTAAAAGATTTATGGCCACTTGGACAGTGGGCAAGCCTTTTTGCAAAGTCTAAGTCTATTACGGTAACATAGGACACCATATCGGCTAGCATATCAAGCGAGATGAGCTAACCCCCCTCCCCACCGAAAATCATTTGAAAATATTGGCAAGTATGCTGCTGTAAACAGTTGCATCTTAAAGACGGTATATCAAATGTCAAAGTTGAATCAGATTGCAGGCAGTGTGCTTTGAATCCACATGTTGTTTAGATGCAGTGTTTTACATGCAGAAGCTACACTTCCACAATTGCAAAGCCACAAAGAAAGAAAGAGTGAAATAGTTCACCAATCTGTCTCGCTAAGAATAGAGCATTGATGGGTTGGTGGGCGAGATTGAGAAAACGTGATAGATGCTGCGTGAAAGTGAGAGCCAAAGAGATTGAGATTAATCGCGGAGAGATAAAGGGGAGGGAAAATTACGATGTCGGCGAGCTCGGGGAAACAAAAGGAGGACAACGAGGAAGTGGAGACATGAGAGGCAGAAAGAGGACAGAAAGTGATCGTCGGTCAGTTTAGCTGTGGGTTTGGCAGCCTCCAGAAGGACCAGTAGGGAGGAGAAAGCTTTTAGAGACAGGAGTAAGGTTTCAGTTTCTACAGTATGTGTCAGGAGAGCCAATCACACAATGTCGCTTTCAAAGCAAAAAGAGGTGCCAGCGCTTGAAATTACAACAAAAAGAGCAGTTTCACCTGAAATAGCAGCTTGAAAGATGCAAGGACTTTTTCTTTGATTAGTCATAGTGAATAAGAATAGCAATCAAGTGAGTCATCCACAGAAATAGCTTTCATTATCAAAAGGGCAGCGCGTGTGTTACTACAGTTCGGATGCTGCAGAGACTCAGCAACTTTCATTGTTATTATTCTAACAATTCATAGTCTTTGCTCTTGCTCTTTTTGTCCGGGCTTTTCTGAGCTAAAGTGACATTTAAGAATCTCCCTTTGGAGGTGAGTTTTCCCTCGAAGGATCTAAATCACTGTAAGCTTTCCAAGATGCGCCTGCCAAAATTCCTAATGTGTGTTTCCTAGCTTTGACTCAGAAACTGAGCTGGAAGTAGGGCATGAGTGAGTCACCACAAAAATACCCTCAGAACTGAAACGCAAGGTCTCTTTAATCTACTATAGTATAGTGTAGAGGACACGCTTTAACTTGTGGCCTTTAAGTGTGTTGTTGCTGTGCTTATTTCTCCTGTCAAAGCACCCTTTAAAAACAAGAAAACATTATTTACAAGATTGGGAAGAGAGAGAGATCATTTCCTTTCAAAACATTTTCAGTTAAGAGTGAAGAGAGAACCTCAAAAATGAGAGAAAAAGACTTAACTAGATGGAAACGGCTCCGACGAAAAATGTATCCTTTGCTATCTTCCCTCTGCATCACATCATCCTGTCTAGCCTGAGCTTTTTCAGACTGGGGGAGCACAACCTTCATATTATCAGTATTTAGGAAACTAGGAGAACTGCTACTGGCCGCCTGGCATTGTCCTGCAGATATACCGCTATCAGCTTATATAACGTCTTATCTTCTTTTTTTCTTTCTGAGAACCTGATCCTTGTACCAATTTTAGAAAAGTTGTCACCAAATCTCTGGCTCCACTGTTTAAAATGCTCTGTGCACTGTTGGCCACACATGTAGCATCACAGCTCAGCAGATGTTGGTGCAGAGTCAAGCAGTCTCTTTGCAATAAATTGCTAAATATGGGTCAAACACTGGGTGAGTTTTCATCCACAGCTGGTTGCATCTTATTGTAGCTAACAGAGTGTACAGTCATATCTAAAAGAACATTTGCATTGGACTCTGTGCAGTCATGTAAAAAAACTAAGCACACCCAGATTCATTGGCTTTAGAAGCAATAACTTGAAGTAATCTGTTTCTCCATCACTTTATCAGCCTCTCACATCTTTCCCTCATGCCTTTACAGCATTGCTTCAGTTCATTGAGGTTTATGGGCATCTGATCATCCAAAGCTCTCTTAAGTTCCCACAACAGCATTTCAATCAGGTTGAGATCTGAGCTTTTACTGACTGGGGCAACTGCAACACTTCGATTCCTTTCGTTTTCAGATTTGATGCTGTGATTGGGATCATTGCCCTGCTGCATCACAACATTTCAGCTGAGCTGTCAAACAGATGGCCTCACATTTTAATATTTCGGTATAAAGAGGAGTTCGTGGCCAGGCACCCAAGTTCTGTGCAGGGTTGTCGAAAAAATTGGTACCCGGACACTAATCAATAATAGAAATTGCTACTGAATTAAATATTCTTTTGCAACAGTATCAATACCAACAGTGCCATCTTCGCCTCCTGCTGCTGACACACAACCTCAGACAGCCCCTCTCCTCACTAGCAGCTGAAGTAGTTGACGTTTTTCTCACACCTAATGAGAAATTTCAAGAGGTCACTATAGCTCACATTTCAACAGCGTTGAACAGTTATCATAAATGTTAACCTGTCCGGGGCATGTGAGCCATTGAACTATTAGCAGTTAACCAAAAGCAGCATTAGCTATCATTAAGTTAGCGGCTAACAGCTATAGCTAAATAATGTGATAGCATTAATGTGGAAGGTAGGCAGTTATCAGTCCCACCCAAATATAACAAGAATAAAGTTGTAAACACTTTCCTGGTATTGGTACTAAGTTTAAAATACTAGTCTTGTGACAACTAAAGCTTTGTCGCTTAAGTACAATTTGTCCTGCGTTGAGAAACAAAAGGCTAATTTAACATAATTTAGTAAGTATTTGCTCTATTTTTTTTCTCCTTTGGTATACAACAACAAAGTAAAATTCACAGCCTGGAGGAAACACCTGTGTTATTTTCCTGAAAGACAAATATAAAAATGAGTCAGAAGCACTTAACATTACTGGCAATGGTGCAAGTCCCTCTGCATATTTTTCACAGCCTGGAGCTAGAGTTACAGGCGGCCAACTCAAAAATATTTGTCTGACGACAGCATACTCAGAAATGTGGTTGCTATTGGTCACAGAGCGTAGCTGGAATCATTTTAATAAGCAAAGGAACAAGTATTCTCGTCACGTGTCAAACATATTTCCTTTTCTGTCTCTGTTTCTTTTCCGTGTCTCTGGCGTCCTTCCAGCAGGAGCTACAGCGCCATAGAAATAAACACACAGGAGTCAAGATTTTAAAAAGGAGGTCAAGGAAACAAAAGCATGGATGCTGAGCTAAATAGAGCAGGAAAGAGTAAGGTGCTTTAGACATATATGAGCTGGGGTGTGTGTCGGGGGGGGGGGGGCTTTCAGTGGGACACACAAACATGCATATCTATGCCTGGTTTCCTTTAATCTAACTGTCCTGGTGCACTGCATCACATCATTGGTGCTTGTTTCTCTGAAAACCACGTCCCTCTGTGCAGACAGACAGTGCACTGGGAGCGCTCTGCTGGCTCTGTTTTCGCAGTCATGGATAAACCTGCTCAGAAGATAAGACCATGTTCAGCGGAGGAGTGACTCACCCAATAAACCTGGGAAACCGTTTCTGTGTGTGTGTGTGTGTGTGTGCCTTCTCCTCACCGGTACTAATAATAGCAGGTAATAAATAGAACACAGACAGAACCAAAATGCCATCCCCAACACTGTTACAAAACCCAGAATAATGAGACAGTGGGAGTCGGGGCTTTGAATGGAATAACATGAGGAACACTGAGCTGCATTACGGAAGAAAAAAATACACTGAGTTGGTAGGAACGCGTGAAAATAGCCAAGATAGGGAGCTATACATGGTATCAAATGTTACACAACAACAGTACACAAAGTGTACTGTACTTTTATACAACATGCAGGCACTCACAGTGTATGTAACCTTATTTTCTATACCACTATATAAACTGTTAATGTACATACTGTAAGTGTCTTTACTCTGACCTGATGCTTTTATTCATGCAGTTCTCTTTAAAGAGACAGTTGCTGAAACATTTCCACTGAATGACACTTACCCATTTTGCTGCAAAATAGAGACCTGACCCCTAAAGTCTTTTTTTTTTCTTGGAAACACCTAAGGGCGCAATTAAATTTCACGCATTAAGACGACGAACTGGCAGAGGTCTCAGCTGTTGTCTGACAGTGCTGACAAGTCCTAGAAAACGTCCTTGCCCTACTTCAAATATGTAAAATCAGTTTATGTATGAATAATATACTTGGATATTACAATTCCCAAAAGCACTAATTGAATAAATTAATAATCTTGTTGCATTCTTCACTCTGCACAGTTTGTTCTCATTTTCCACCTTGTTACGAAGGAGATTTGAGCGTGTGTCAGAGATCCTGAGTGCTTTGCCACTGGGAAATTTACCCCGAAGCAGGTTTAACCAAATGGATTGATCTCAAATGATTGGCCTGATGAAAGACACAACACCAGCTCTCCAACTTAAGGGGTTGTGTGTGGCAACACTGATACTTAATCAGCAGTTCTGCCTGGAAATTTACAAATAGCTGATTAGGAAACAATTTTATCTCTGTTACACATATTGCATTGTTACAACCCTAATGACAACTCCTACAGAAACTTGATTCAATGTAATTAAGCCTACCTTGACAAAAGGTCAAGAACCCCACTAAGAGCCTCAGATGATGCTGATGTTGTTATTTGGAAATCAGATAAAATAAATGTGCTTTAACGCATCTGTAGAAAAAAAAACTTTTGCATTAGACCTTACCTTAAGTGATTCTGCAGATCGCCGTAAATTGACTGGATCCAATTCACAAAATAAGAACGTACCTGGTAGGAACTGTGACACAATAATGCCATAAGTGCATTACCTCCTAAAAGCATTTTACGGTAAGATGCTGACATATTCCTTCAATGTCTTTACATTTTGGTGTCTCTACCAGTTACCTCGTTGCTAAGTCACATTGTTCATCATTCTCCTTCACCGTGTTCACGTTTTGCACACAAACTGTATTGTTTGCAGCAGCAGAACCATCCATTTTCTTTACTAGATAACAAGAAGGCTGCTTGTGATCTCATTTTAAAAGATATGAAAAAATAGAGCACAACATTAATAGATTTTGCGGAGTGCTGTGAGAGTCTGTGTTTCTCCTCAAGGTTCCCTTCCCTCACAACATCCAATCAAACCAATCAATAAGTCATTTAATGAAATAATCTATGTTGAGTTTTGGTTCCATTTTCCTTTCCCATTCATGCATCCAGTCCAAGACCAAATCTGCATCAATATTGTGTGTTATTGGTTATTAGCTGGTCATCTTATCCTCACATACCTACCCCCCTCTGGTCAATCGATGCTGGTGTCATTCTAAACATGGAGCACCGAGAGCTGACCGGACGGGGTCATTAATGACTGCCACAAAGAAAAGAAAGGACCCTAATCGAACCCGACCAAGTGAGAAGGAATGTTATGTGTGAGTCACATGTCTAATTATCTGCATCTGATATGTCCTTCTAGCTGGTGTAAACTATGAGTTGATGACATGTTAGGTTGGAGTAAACAACCTTGTTTTTTTTTTTCTTCCACCAACAGGTTTTCAGTCTTTACCTGGTTAAGCTTTGAGAAACAGGCAAATTCCTAGTAGAGCAGTGACATAATCTTGTTGGGTGACTGTTACGTAAAAAGACCTGGACAGTGATTCAATTTACACCTAAATCAATTGGAATGTTGACTGTCTGAGTCTGAGCCTACCTCCACTTAATCAGTTTGGAGATGCAATGGCCAAACTGATTCTGATACTCGGGATATCTATCAGTACTGAGTCACAAAGCACCATCAGTTTTCTCTTTTTCCCCCAAAAATTGAAATCGATATAACACTGATGCCGCTGTCACCGAGCTCTGTATCTACAAAGCTGCAGTTGAGTCTATGAGATTCTGTAAGATGGGCTGCACACAATTTACCTGTGTGTGTGACCCATCTCTCCTGCTTAAGTGACACTTTATAGCTCAGTTTATCAGATTGGCTGCTAGTAGCTTATTTTTAATAAGATATTGTGTCCACGGTCATGATCTAAACCACTCTACTTTAGAATATCTTGTTATAGGACTGAGGACAGATTTGTTTATTCATATCTCGTACTGAATCTCAGCTCATCAGAGGTGTGCTTTAAAAAAATCATTTCATAACCTGTTGCCAGCGCAGCACAGGGAGAAAACTAGCGAACCTCTAATACGGTGAGATGTGGTATCGACAGAAGAAGAACAAGAAGAAGAAGAAGAAAGAGCCATCTATGATACTGTGATTTTGTTCCAGGCACAATGTGCTGCTCCGGCAGCTGAGAACATCTAAATTTAGATGCACCCCTTGTCTCCCCTTCCTCTTCTCTACCTCGTCAGCCCCTCCTAGCCTCCCCATCCGCACTTTCCCTTTGTTGTGCTCTCTTCATCACCGCAAACACGACACGAAAGCCCCCGTGGTGAAAATATCGACAGTTCTCCCTGCGTCAGACAAGTGTCAGCTGTGATGAGTGAAGCAAGCTCTTTGTTTGTGTCACTGTGTATGTATGTGTGTGTGTGTCCACAGAGCCCTGGTTACAACAGCCATTTTAAGCTGATTTCAAAGGCAGGTAATGATAGGGGATAACAATGCAGAATTATGGTGAGTGGATGTGTTTGCATTTATCTAATGGTTGCTTTCTTCTTACTTATCCTTCAGGATAAGCTGTCGCTGGAGACAGAAAGAAAAGCTAAACTGCCTGGCTTTGTTACATTTACGGTATAAATAAAAGCCAACCCAAATGTTTTACTTAAATAAATATAATGTCAAATTATAACTTACGGGACATGCCAAATGAGTTCAATAAAGAATCTGTACATAAAAGATGGATGTAGCTGCTGTGTCTGAAGAGTTGATACAGATGTGCATACTTTCTTTAAATGTTACAATTTCCCCCCTAAACTGGAGTCAGTTACAGAATTTGCTTCTCTCAGTTAAATAGCTCCAAAATAAAGTGGTCTGCTGCTGAGAAGCAGCACAAATAATTACACGGACAAACCTGACATTTTTCACTTTACCAAACAAAACCAGGCCCGACAGAGTTATATAACAAAACAAATTTCAAGTACTTACATCATTTCCCGGTATGTTTATAAATTCACCAGACACTTGCACTTCGTAATTATCCCCATAACTGCTTTGATCCTCTTGCTCTTACCAGGGCAGCTGGCCTCTGGCTGGCTCTGAGCTCTGGACAGCCACTTTGCTTTTGTAAGCCTCTTTAAAGTGTCCATGTTCAGGCTGAAGGTGATTTAAGTGTCTGATTAGTTCTGTTTTTCTGAACATTTTCATGGTGGTCCCCCTACAGTTTACTTTGTCAAACTTTGTGTTTTCACTCAGCGTGAAGAGCTACCACACTAACTGCATGCTAGCGTATGAATGTGAGCATGCATACAGCTATGTGCCTGCGCCGCTGTGCATGTGTTGCCCATGCATGGAGCAGACCAGTTCATAATCGGACTTTCATTAGGCTGAAGAGCTGGTCTCTGGTTAGGGCACAAAACTGTCATATGCCAGCCGTTGGCCAATTACTCGGTGGAGTTCTAAGAATAAATCACAATTCTATGAAAAATAATATGCTTTAAGGTCCAAACTTAGCATCCCACAGAGTATCACAGTGTCAATAAATAGCCCTTTTCCGCTACCCACTAGCTCAACTTGGCAATATACAATCAACTATCACAAAATGTGCATGGGGTCGTTGTAGCAACGCAGCCAAAAGTCCTGTGACATCATTTATATGCGACACCAACACCACAACAATGTAGGATGTTGAGACGATGGTATACCTGCTGCTCGTTGTATGGCTTTTTGTCAGACTCGGGAACCACTGTGCTGCTTTTTGTGTAGCCATTTCCCATATTGCTGGAATGTATTTTTGTGAAGGGAATGCTCATGACTCATTAACTGAAGCCATTGACTAGCCAATCAGTGGCATGCAGTCTGCTGATGTCACATTTTCACCTCCGATCGCTTGGAACCCTGTCCGAGTAGGTACTAAAAAAGTACCTGGTACCAGGTACTACCACTTAATAGAAAGCCCTAAAAACAGCGTTGACCCACGCTGGTACTAGTGGAAAAAGGCTATAAGATATCTAGGGCTAGAGTTAGGCCCCACTTGCATAGCCAAACGTGCCATACGGCAATAACTAATTGCCGTATGGCAACCGATTGCTGGAGCAGTCACTGTGAAATCGAATGCTCCAGTCACAAAAGCCTTTAGTCAATAATGCCCACTTGTAAGCACCGTTACCCAGGGACAAGTGTGTATTCTGCAACCAGTTAGCAAGTGATTGCTGGAGGCTGCATGGAGTCACTAGTGTTAAATTTGGCGCAAAGAGCATAGCACAACTTCTACTTTGAAGGTGAATGTTCTCCGGTTTGTGCTACACCTTTTTTGGTTTCAAAACAGCTTAAAAAATAAATGGCAAGTGTCTGCAGATGAGTCAACATCGTCTATTGTGAAATCTGTCAATTGCACTGTTTTGTCTGACTGACAAATATACACAACTGAGCAGGTACAATAAATACATATTTGACATTTTTGTTTAAAATAAAGCACTTGTATAATTTAAAGTACTGGTAAAAACACGCTGCTGCACAAAGCAGCAGAGAGCCAGATCTTGTGATATATTTCAACACTTACACAGAATTAGACACAGACGGTGTACAGCCAGGCAAGAAGAAAGAAAGAAACATGCAGACACGAGCACACTGTTCTGTAAAAGTTACAGTTCGATGTGCTGAGACGAGAAACAGAATGTGTAAGAGGACACGAGGAGATGAACAACTTCTTTCATACTGACAGATAGAGGAATGAAAAAGAAAAAAGGAAAAATTTGGCTGCACTCAAATAAGATGCATCCCCTGCTCCCCCTGCCCCTCCTGCCCATGCCTCTCAGCCTTTACAAAGTCTCAGTGTGTGACATGTTTTTCTTATTTTCCACCAGGAAAGAGTAGGTTTGTGTTCGCCACTGAGGCGCAAAGTGAGAAACGCTTTTCTTGCAGCTGCACAGGGTCTGTAATTATACGCCGCAGGAGACGCATTAGAACATAATGCCGCTACCAAACAGTCACCACGCGTACTTGCTGCTGCCGCTGCAAACCCGCTGCAGAGTTCAACACACGGCGACGCTCACAAATGTGCTGCATCCTTTCAAAAAGGACTCGCTACAATACTAACACCTTAAAAGATAAAGCTTGTTCAATCAAATACTGTAGCTGTCAAAATAACCCCAGATACACTTTAGAGTGGATTATGCTAATGTTAACTGTAATAATAATTATTCTGTTATAACAGTTTTAGTGTCATTTTAACAATTGCAGCAAGGTATTTAAATCAATTTAAAGGAACAAGGAAAATTTTCCCATGTTAAAGAAAATTCAGGAGGATAAAAATGATCCTCCTTCCTCTTCGAAATAAAAAACCTCAATTTTAAAAAGAATCTAAAATCTTCAAACTTTTTAAATCACAATAAAACAGATGGGGAGAGACCAAGGTTAGAACTAAGGAAAGGATACAGAAAGAAAAAACAGAAGCTATGAGGATGACGGCTGGGGAAATGGGGAAAAACAGATGAATTTGCCTTGGTGAAAGTGTCAGAAAGGTAGAAACAGAAAGTGAATATACATAGAGAGAACGACTGACAGATTAAGTAGTTTAGACTGTAAACTGACCTTGCTGGTTGAGCTGCTGTGTGCTCTTGCTCCACTGTGACAACCCCACAATGGCCACCATCTTGGCACCCAAACTGGAGCGCCGCTTCTTAGTCCCAGTCAGCGATGCAGAGTCTGGGCCCCCGCTGCCAGGACTTTTCTCCAGGCTGTACATGGCCCCCGAGATACTGGAGGAGCGCACCACGTTCCGGGCAGCCGTGCTCAGCCCGCTCAAGCCACTCATCCCTCCCGGGCGGGGCACCTCCACGGAGCTGCTGAGCATCATGGTCCTGTTGGACTGGAGGGCCGATGGGCTGGGGGGGGAGAAGGGGCCGGAAAGTCGGAGCGGGGCTTGACAAAAGAGACGAGAGAGGACAGAGAGTCAGGTGATCGTGAAAGTACAAATGGGGGAGAAGAGCTCAAATAAAAGGACGTCTTGACGTGCAGTGTGTCTCATAAAACACAGTGGAAAAGCTTGTCTTACAGCCGCAGCAGCAGCTCCCCGGGGCTGAAGGACACCGAGTTTCAATTTCAACCACAGTTTGGTTTTACACACTTACTGCAGAGGCAGCAAAAATGAGTTCTTACACTATAAAAGACACAATGAAAAAGGGAAATGCTCTAAAAAGTCTTTTTCATCTTCAACAGTTTTGAAAACTGAGAAAACAAAGAACACAAAGGTCAGCAGGCGAGGACAGTGCAGATGGCAGCACACTGTCCAAGTGAGGTAAACTATATCTACAGCATCACACACACTCACACACACAAATGTCAGGACTGGCCTGCTGTTGAGGGGTGACCCTGTCAGCTGGTATTTGTCTCCTGTATTTTTTTTTTATCTTTTTTTTTTTTGTCTGACCTTAAACAGCGACAGATGATAAACTCCAGAGCCAAGTCATCACTGGCTGGCTGAATCATGGCAGTGCGCGCGTGTACTCGCTCGCCAAACTCTGATCACCTTTGTATTCTCAAACTGATGGGTACGGCACCTTTTGTACTGGCAGAGGTACAATTCTACTAATAAATTTTTTTTTTCACTAGCTATTAAATAGGATTGAGCCATTGCTTACACCTGCGGTTGTGTTAAGCAAAAAAAAAAAAAAAAAACATCTGTGACTTGGGACCTTCTTTAACTCTGCTCCTTTTCTCTCCCATCACAACAGCGATCGAACAGAGGCTAAACCGACAGCCTGGAGGCACATTAAATATGTAGTTGCGCTGTGGCCGACATTGTGCTTTTATACTCGTCCTAAATATTTGTTCATCACTGCGCATTTTCTATAACACTTGTCTCATTGCTTCATAAACTTTGTATCACATATCACACTCAGGTAGTTTAGATGCCTAAACTTAAAGTAATGCAGATGAGAACTAGGTTAAGACGGTCAGAATTACATCACTTCGACACATCTATTGAACCTTAGAAGATAGCTCTCTTTCAAATGACAATGGCACAAATAAATGTAAAACAAAAAGAAAAGAGAGGTTTGGCCACCCTTTGTTTTGCAAGTTGAAGACCTCACAGTAGGATAATATACTGCATTAATTTAGAGCCTTAGAGCTTTCAGCCAAGTGCCCCCTTGTCTTTGGGTCTCTCTCTCCCAGACCTAACTCACAATACTGATTCTCTCCCGATCTTTAAAGCCAGTCATAAAACACATATTTTATTTAAAAATGGCCTATTCTGTTTGAATTTGATGTTATGATGTATTAGCTTTTTATTCTATGGTGTTTCTTAACTACTTTATGTATACTGTGACTTTGGTAAGTAATTACTTGTCAGGTGTTCTTATTTAAATGAAATGTATTATTATTAGTAGTAGTAGTATCCTATCACAGCACTTCACTCTCAGACTGTAGGCTTACTTGTTTTTCCTAGAGTTTTGAAAAGTAAGAGCCTTCAGCTGTCAGGAGACAGACAGCATCTCTACTTTCAAGATCAGGCTTCGAAGTTTTTCATATTTGATAAAGCAAATAGTTAGAGTTGGATCAGCTGCCACAGGCTTAGGCGTGCCAGAAGATTTCCCATAATGCAATGAGCACCTCTTCTCCACATCCCTCTTTTCAGTCCCTGCATGTTTAAATGCCACGATTGCATGCCATTGACTTTTGTCTTCTCTCCAATGGCTTCTGTTTGGTCCTTTCTTTCAGATAGCTGCCCCTCACTGAGCCTGGTTGTGCCGAAGGTCTCTTCTTCTTCCTTCCCGCTGTCACCTAGTCCTCCTCATAGGGCATCTATTATTCTAACATCTTTACAGTCTAAAGCACTTGGAGGCGATTGTTCTTGTGAATTGGTGCTATATAAACAAAACTGAATTAAATTGAATTTGCCTCCCTGTGACTTTATTTACTTCCCAATAGTGAAACGCAGTGAGGTCCAGCACACATCAGAGGAATAAATACAAATGGGGTTTTAGGGCTTTTTTGCTTGTTTGTTTTTTTACAGAGTGATCCAAAAACTGCAACCACACTTATAACATTTCAGAGGTGCATGAGAAGATCATCTTAAGAGAAAGATCAGTCCAAGTGTATGTATATAGGTAAGGTTTTGGATTTTTATAGAGTGATGTCTGGGATTTTTGGTCTTCTCACATATGATGCTAAATGAAACAATTAACTCAGGACAACAATCCTTCATCTCAATTCAGCCAGACTTATTGGAGCAGCATAATACAGTTAATCATTCCCTACAATTATACTACAACCACTGTGATGTCACAGTGATGCATAGTAATGTGTTTGACGCACTGCAGCTGAAGTTGCCCTGTTTTAAGCCAGAATTCTAACTGATGATAAAACTCAATTAATCGCCCTGCCCTACCATGTTTACCATCCATGTTTAGCATGCTACAATGTGCTAATCAGCCTAATCTGATGGTATAGGAGAGCTATGGAGTTCCTCAATGTCAGTAGAATTCATCATTTTAGGATTTTAAATGTCAGTGGAAAACTTCATGGCAATCCTTCTATTCATTATTGCCAAAAAAGCAATGGAAATTTCCGTCTCTCCAGCCGTCCCACATGTGTGGCTAAAAGACTCAGTCGGTGATCGCTGGGAATGGCACAAAATGAGCTTGCTATTAAAACATCCCCACTGCTGGAAATCATAAATAATATATACATACATGCAGTAAAATATGCCCTTTATGCATCTTTGGAAGAGAATACATGTAAAAGCACTGCGTTTCATTTGTCTGTGTGAATCATTCTCCCGACCACTTTCTGCCACATCACCGTCACCATAATCCTTACTGACTGATACTGGCTGATTTTTAGAAGAAAAAAAAGCAAAAAAATTACCAGAATAGGCAAAGTAGATTATTTTGAGGAACAATGAACTGATGTAGCAAAGGGCAGATTTTGGTATTTTGTAATGAAAGTCATAATAATAAGCTGAAGAGGAGGAGGAGGAGGAGGAGGAGGAGGGTGAGGCAGCGGGTCTGCATGCTTTGACATTTGTTACTGAGAGGAAACAGAGGCAGCAGGAGGGGGAGGAGCAGGGGCTTGAAAACAGAAATCCAGGTGAACATGTACTCCCTGTATTTTCTTCTCATGTCTTTCTCCTTTTCCCCCCTCTTCTCTTCTCTCCCTCTTTTCTATTCCAGCTCACTCTTTTCTGGCTCTCTTTGAACATGCAGTGATAGAGCGGGAGAAAATGAGGATAGGATAGAGATAGAGATAGAGATAGAGAGAAGGCTGCAAGAGATAAATAGAATAACTGTGGTTTTAGAGAGGACACACGAGAAAAGTGAAGGAAACGGAAGGATGGGGACTGAAACGTGGGAGGAGGAGAGATGCTTCATAATGAATGGACAGTGAAAAAAAGGGGGGAAACTGCACAAAGCTGCAGTCTGATCTGTGTGAAATAATGGAGAGAAGAGGAGAGGGAGAAGAATATGACACTGACAGTGACAGTAACTGAGACATCTATCCCAGCCTCCTTATTCTTTCTAATGAGATCTTCCACAGTATCAGTGAGTGTGGATCACAGGCTTAAATGTGACACAAGCTAAACTGAATGTGTGCTTCATATATGTTAATTTACTACATCAATGTATTGCATTAGAAGCTAACAAAGGTAAGTATGTTTGTTTCTTTTTCATAAAGAAAGAGTTAGAAACAGGCTGCACATACAATCAGTTACAATTCATTATTACTTATTTTCATTCATTAGTTATTAATAATCTCGGACTCTCTTCCACCGCATGTCTTTTGTCCTGTTTTCCTCCCCTCACCCCCAACCAGTCACAACAGGTGACTGTGCCTCCCTGAGTCTGGTTCTGCTGGAGGTTTCTTCCTGTTAAAAGGGAGTTTTTCCTTCCCACTGTCACCATAATGCTTACTCATCTGGTTGTTGGGGTTTTCGCTTTTTTCTCTGTATTTTTGCAGGGTCTTTACAATATAAAGCATCTTGAGGCAACTGTAGTTGTTATTTGGTGCTAACTAAAAATTTGAAAACACACTTGATATAGAAACCAGTTCTGCAAAGTGGAGCCAATTCAGAAGGGACTTTAATCTGTGTTCATTGTAGTACCCAGCAAGGGGAAAACTAAACTGCTTGTCGAAACGACCTCAGTTGAATTGGCAATCATGCTCTTAAGGAGAGTAAAATAGAAGATGAAAAAGAATATTATTTTGGGCTTGCTTACATCGTGATTAGCAAGCCATGTGAGATTGACATTCATGTCATTTAGATTCACTCCTCTGGTTTAAAATAAAACAACAGCAAAAAGACAAAATACTGTCTCCGTTTTAAGGCTTCAGAAATGGACTTCCAGTGGGTGGCGTCACTGTGGCTAAATCCATCTTTTATATACAGCTATGGTTCAGAATCAATGTCTTAAGCACTTCTCCACTTCCTTACACTGTACCTTAAATATAGAGCCGTGAGACGTTATCTTAGCCCAGCGTTGCAAAAAGACTGCAGAAACAGCATACCTGTCTCAGTCCATATATAGTAAATCTGCCTACCAGCAGTTCTGGTTGTCTCCAGTGGTTTCCTGGCAACCAAGTCAAATGGTTTGGGATACCACGTAACTGCTACCCCCACAGTTTGTTTCAACTGTCAAATCTTTGTCGCATACCACACATCCCTCATTCTTTGCTCATTTCCTACCTATCCAAAAAAACCCTTAACCTCCTAAACAGCCACACATTTTGTGTTTTTACATTTAGTTTTGTTAAACAAAGGAGACATAATGATGCAGGTCTTAATGCTCAATTCCAAATTTTTGTCTGTTTGTTCACACTACAAATAAAATGTGACATCAAACGCACTCTAGTGTGAACCCTCAAAGCGACCCGCGTGCGCAAAAGAAGACGTCACACACAACACGCTCTGTTTAGAGCCAGACCAAACAGTATTGTTTGGCTGATGGCCCTTAATATAAAGACTTGTTTCGGACTTTACGTTTCCCAATTTTGCTTTAAGTTATAGAGTTATTTTGTTATTTACATATGGCCTAATAATTATCCTTATTGCTGTTTTAGAGAGGAGCGGTGCTTCAAAGGATAGTTGCAGATTTCTGTCAGAATCTGCAGATTATACAGTACAAATAAAATGTTCACGTTTCTCCAACGTTGTCTTCCCAACAGTTTCACCGGATGGCCAGGAAGCGTTCACGATGTCTTCTTGGGCGCTTCTCCGGCGCTGATAATTGGCGTCTGTCTTGTGTCAGTGACGTAAAAGACGGATTTAATGCGACATGACCATTCAAACAGCAGTCGCTTTCGCCTGCAGTGTGAACGTAGCCTAACAGTCAAATCCAGGTTTTGGTCTAGAAAAGAGTGTTGAAGACTGATGCAATTTCTTAATCTTAAAAGGGTGTTTTGGGTTTCCCCTGCCTGTGCCTTCCCCTTTGTAACATAAATGCCTTGTCTGTTAGAGTAACCTGTCTTTTGCTGTGTAAATAAAGCTTCTAAATATATATAAACTCTAATCATGAATTATGGTTCTGCAGGAAATCTACGTCTAGACTTATGCTGTAACCAGAAACTCATGGCGTACGCCTATGCCATAATCTTCTACAGTACGCAATCTGATGTGCACATCCCGAGCCTACAACGACATGCATGGCATGGAAGGTTGCAGTTTACGTAAAAAAGGAGTGTCCAATTTAGCAAGTCAGTATTTTGACTTCCTGTAGAAGTCTAAATTAATCTTAACTCAGTTTATAAACAACAAAAAAAATGACAAATTTAATTCCAGTTTACTAAACTGGAACCAAAGTCAATTTAGACGGAAAGCATTATATGAGGACCCACAGCCTGTCTCAGGAGTGACTATAGATTTTATTAACCAGGAAGTAAAAACTTCTTTTGTGAGAGTGTCCAGGGCCTATAGACAGTAACGTTCTCTCATTTTTCATGGTAAAAGAATCCAGAGCTCACTGAGGTAATGTGTACAAAAGAAAAACTTCCCAAAAATCACCTAGTCATTGAGATCAGACAGTAACAGACACGTAGTCCATCCAATCAGTCAAGGACAATTTCAAGTTGGTTCAAGGAAAAAGCAATCCAGGGGCTCTCTTTCCCTTTACGAGTTTCAACAAATGCAATTGAAATGCAGTTTAGGTGCCAAAGTGCCAAGTTTGGCTTCAATCTGCCAGTAAAAAACAACAAAAAAAAGAAAGTAACCAGCCAACCAAGTTGCTAATACATTTAGCCTTGGCATGCTAGTTACTAGCCTCAGAAACTATAACCAAACCAGTGGCCAGTCCAGTGCGTTACAAGGTTAGATGTATAACTCGGGTTATAAACGAGTTATGGATCGAACACTATGAGACATCTGCTTCTCATTTTCTACTCACAGACTCTCAGATACTAGCAGTGGGTTTTATTATCACCATGATATTTTTTTCCCTTACAGTGTGCCATGATGTATCAAGCCAAACAAAATATAATACATTTAAAGTGGGTCAGATAATTTCAGTAATGAGTAATTCTTTTGTTCGTTTGTATACTGCAGTCACATGGCTACATCACCTAACATTCTCTCAGTCTGTCTACTTCTAAAATCGAAGATATAATGTCACCGCTCAATATGTCACTATGCACCTGTCCCCATACAGCGTTTTCCTCAACCTACAGGCAGACTCAGAGCCCATCTATCCTTATCTCTGTGCCAGACAGCTCCCTCGCCATATGTCTCTGTGCTCTCTAACTTCTCATCTCAAAGCTCATTTATTTCCCCTCCTGTCAGCAAACCGCCCTCTCCGCCCATTCTGGTGGCTCTGAGCTCACCCTCCACACCTCCACATAACCCGTCTCCAGCCCGCAGAACCCCTAGCTTTCACTTATTAAAGTGCATCAGGTCGAGTCAAGTAAAAGTTTATATCTATAGTACATTTTACCTCAATTGTTTAAAGTGCTGTACATGTTATACAAAACATACACTAGACATAACAGTTACTAAATTAACAATAAATATACTGTACAACTCATCCGGTAAAATAAAGTGAATAAGACTGTTTGCATAGTCAAAGCCAGGGTACCCTTCTCAACTGGAACTGAAAGCAAACGGGAATAAGTAGGTTTTCAACTGTATTTTTTGGAAAAAAAAAAAAACTCTTTCACTCTCCTTAGGTTAAATATGACTATGTTAAATAGTATCTCAAAACCAATTCATTGTTTCGTTCTTTACCTTTTGTGCAAAGTCTTTTTCTGCCCTGTGCCTTCACATGTTTTTAACACAGATTAGAGAAGCATCCATTAAAATAGGAATTTGATGGTCCTCTCATTTAGCTTTCAGTAACAACACAAAGCATGTTTACCAATATTCACGTGTTTCACAGTTAACAGCTTATTTTGGTAGTTAAATGGTCAGAAAGGCCCATAAAAAACGAGCAGAGCATTTATATATTCAATTGAGTTCAATTCAATTCAGTTTTACTTATATAGATCACAACAACAGTCACCTCAGGGCGCTTTATATTGTAATTAAGAGACCCTATAGTAATACAAAGGAAATCCCAACAATCAAATGACCCCCAATGAGCAAGTAGTTGGTGACAGTGTGAAGGAAAAAACTCCTTTTTAACAGGAAGAAACCTTGGGCCGAACCAGGCACATGGAGGTGTAACCAGTTGGGGCCGAGAGGAGGAAAATAGGATCAAAGACACAACAGGACGAATGACAGATACACTTCATGTTTTGAGTCTTCCAGGTTTAAACTAATACCAGCTTCCAGAAAACCATGTAAAGAACCAAAAACAAAACTGGACTGTTTATAGGCAGCATAATTCAGCTGCTGAAAGAAAGCCCAGAGAAACAAAGGAGCGGGGAAAAAAACTTCTCTTTTCTCTTCCTCTCGTAAAATGCCACAACCTTGTAATTAGATATGGCTGAGCAATCCATTAATGGTCTCTTAAAAGTTGCTCTCTACTATGCAGACTACACTGGCCGTGCACTTAATTAATTGGCAATTTAGCAGCAGTGTAGATATTAAAGATTTACTGTACAGTAGGTGTGAGTGTGTCATCAGGTGACTCACCCCTCAATGTAAACTGACCCTGATAAACAATCTTACCTATTTTAACTTGTCTTTTCTCATCTGCTAATGCTGTTACTATTTACTCCCTCTGCTGATAGTTATTACTGTTTTTAATTAGCTTATATTATTTTCTAAGAGACATATCTATTTTCATGCATCTTTGCCAAAAGCTTTTGGCTATGGCAAGCTGAATTTTCCCACATGGGACAGTGAAGGGTAAAGTGAGCTGGATCACAACTAAATTAATATGGGGGAGTGTATTAATTAAGACAGTGTTGTTCATTTGATATCAGTCAGATGACATCAGGCATTTAGAGGCACACAATATACAACTTACACTATGACAACCAGATGTTAACCATAAAGAGCTTGTGTATTACTGAAGTTGATAACAGCTGTCCTGGCTCACAGCACTTTTTGGTTCATTTCATTATAAATTAAGGAACTGTGCAGATAAAATTCCACCCAGCACAGTAATTGATTTGTGAATTCTGACTAAAGGAACAACATGCCAACTGATTAAAAAAAAAAAAAAACACAATCTGAGTTTGTCATTGTTCCCTGTGTCTCCTCGGGATGTTGTTGTTGTTGTAATCTCTCTCTCTTGCTCTCCTCTGCCAGGGTGGAACTCATTGCGGGTTCCCGCCTCTGGCCCACGCACCAGCAAATAATCACGCACCTGCTTCTTGTTCTCCAGACACTCCAGCTACTACTTAAGGCGATGGCTCAGTGTTTCTCATCGCTGGATCGTTATGACACTTGTCAGTGTAGCCCCAGCTCTTTCTTGTGTATTCTCATTCCCAGTGTTTTTCCTGGCTTCCAATCGTGTTTTCTAGTCTATAGATCTTCCTGGACCCATCCCCGTTTCCACCCCTGTTGTGACTGTGAGCGTGAGTGTCTTTGTACAAGGACCATACAAGGACCATGTTAGGCAAGTTCTCCAGCAGCTACTTGAGAATAAACTGTTCATTAAGGGGGAGAAGTGCAAATTCCATGTTGAGACTGTTCCTTTCCTGGGGTATATCATTGAGGAGGGGAACCTGAAACCGGACTCCGTCAAGGTTCAAGCTGTTGCTGAATTGGCCCGAGCCCACAGATAACAGGCAGCGCCAACGTTTTCTCGGTTTCTTTAACTTTTATCGCAGATTCTTTTCGTGACTTTAATAAAATTGCTTTTCCTCTAACCCACGTAACCTCTCCTAAGATTTCTTTCCAGTGGGATCAGGATGCCCAAGCTGCCTTCACACTTCTCAAGGAGCACTTCGCCTCAGCTCCCAACTGGATCTGGGTCTCCAATTCAAGGTGGAAGTAGACACTTCCAACTCGGGGGTGGATGCCATGCTCTCCTAACAAAAGGACGGAGTAAGCTCCCTCCATGTGCCTTTTTCTCTCACCATTTGTCCCCTGCAGAACACAACTACGACGTGGGAGATCAGAGTTGCTGGCAATAGAATTTGCCCCGGAGGAATGGAGACCCGGCTCGAGGGCACGGTCCAACCCTTCATCTCATGGATGGATCACAAAAAGCTAGTGTACCTACAGTCAGCCAAACTGTTAAACCCCCAGCAAGCCAGGTGGACCCTGTTTTTCACCGGTTTCCATTTTTCTATTATCTATAGGCCAGGTTCTCATTACGTGAAACCGGACGCTCTATCCCAGCTCATCTGGTTGGGTCCTTCTCTGAGGACCCAACTGACACTGCACCCATCCTGCAACCTACCTACACCATTGGGACCATTGCATGGGAAATTGAGTCATCGTTCCAAGAAGCACAGGGACCAGGCCACTGGCATGCCTCTGTATTCTCTATAAAATGGACTATGGATTCCAGGCACCGGGGGAGAGGATTTCAGTATCTGGCGGACTGGGAGGGCTATGGCCCTGAAGAACACTCCTGGATTTTGCGGTCTGTGGTTCTGGACAAAACGAAGCTTTGAGAGTTCCACCCCTGCATACTGACAAGAATGATGGGTCGCCAGCAGGCTCCCATTTAAGTTCGGGGGGTACTGTCATGGTTCCCTGTGTCTCCCCAGGCGTGTCTTTGCTGAATGGTGTGTGTGGCTGAAGAAGAGTGTGCCCCCCCACCCCACCACCACCACCACCACCTTTCCACTCACACTTTGTATATGGCACCTGGTGATTGTGTAAATAAACTGTTATTTTTTGCAACATCAACAGAGTTCTGCGCCTGAGTCCGGTCATTCATTGTGACAGAGTTTTAAACACATGCAAACTAAAATAGGTACAAACCTATTCTTCTCCTTTCCACCATCACATTTGTATTCTTAGACTCTAATAAGAGTGGCTTAGCATGAATCACCGTTCAAAATAATCCTCATTTACCATAGATTGGGTGTTGGTGCAGCAATGCCATTCTTGCAATATCTGAAATAATCCATTTTAGATCCTCTCCCTTTAAGCCAGATTTCTTCTGACTGGCTGCCCCTGGCAAACAGAAGGTCTGAACAGCAGGTTGATCATCCATCTGCGCTTGCAGCTAGAGCTAGAGCCTGAGATGAGCATATTAAGGATGTTCCTCACCCTCCTTAACATCATGCAGAGCCAAGAGTAACAGGGAAAACTGTCTGAATTTGAGTCTTCACAGTAGTTGGAAGAATGAGCTTTTTACTCACAGGGATTAGTTACACATCCCTCATTTTCTCTGAACTGAACACTCACATAAAGAACAGTATGTAGGCCTATATATGGTAAAAAAAATAATCAAAATAGAATAACAGGGTCGCTTTCAATGACTTAGTATATTAGTTTCTTCACCAGCTGAAACACCATATCCTGATCATACACTTTCTTTTGTACATCCTGGTAAGTAATGAAGAATGAAAAGAAATATGAAAGAAATTTAGTACACAAGGGCAAGGCAGCACCATTAAAGCACTTCATCTTGGGGCCACTATGGAAACTTCCCAGGTTATGATATTGTACGTGTGAACCCCAGCGCCTGCTGCCATTGTATTATACTAGACCTTATGCCATGTGTGTTCGTGGGTTAGGGGAGTACTGTATCTCTGTGATCATAAGGGGTCTGTGAAGGCGAGGAAACAGAAGGCCGGTTATACAGCTACACACAGAGGAGAGCGTAAGACTGCCAAGCTGTGGGAAGACTGGGAGCCAAATGGATCACACACGTAATCACACACAGAGAAACGCAGCATAGTGCAAACACACATATGCTGTGCTGAACGTATGTGCCAGAGTGGGGCAAAAGACAGAGCCAAAGTATTGAATGACAGAGGGTGTTGACACTGATGTCTTGGCTGCTGGACTTGAACTAATATCCAAATCTTCTGTGAACCGCTCGCCTCACACACTCAGATCCGATTTCTTCAGTCTCACTTCGACTTGAAAAAGTACAGAGTATCAGAAGGCACGCTGACCAATAAGTGAGAGCACCACTCAATATTCACAAATTTCCATTTCACACTTTGCAGAGCAATATTATGCCTGATGCACACAGACACAAATCTGAATCAAACGCTAACAGCCATGAAATGAACAGAAAAAGGGATTCATAAGGAGCTTTTCGCTTTCCCTCTCCCGTTGGCCCAATCAAATTTTTATCCAATAAAATCTTTAATGAGGTGAGTCACCGAGTCACTCCCTTTACATCACCTTGTGACAGCAGACATAAATTCGATTCGTCACACGACGTTTTCGCACAAACTGCTGAAATCGTGTTGAATCGGCTGCGGCAGGGAAGCAAAGCTTTGCGTTTTCCCCAATCACAGCTACAATTACAGCTCAAATTAGCCTTTCGGAGGTTGTTAACAATGAAATGTGGCATTAAAAAGTGCACATCTGTAACTTACGATGGTGCAGTAAGCAAACAGACAGATGACACTGTGTCTTACTACCATCAGGCAAATGTCAGCCAATGACCAACATCTCTTTAAATTTTGTTTTTAATTGTAAAAAGAAATATTTGTGATTAAAAACAAATTGATGATGATACAGAAAAAGCACAAAAAAAAGCTAATGTTAGGTATTAAACGAAATGGAAATTTAGCTTTTTCTCTACCTCAAATAAACAAATTGCTTAATATAGATGGCCAATCTATATACAATGGCCAGCAGGGGGCGACTCCACTGGTTGACAAGAGAGGTTCAATTGCATGGAAGGTTGTGAGAAAATTATGCTACTTTATGAATTCAGGACTTCAGCAAACATTTTCCTGATGAGCTCTTAGATTAAAATCTTCTTTAATAAAGTCTAATGTTTGCTTTGTAGCAAAGTGACCCATTTAGAGCAAAAAACAGGCTCTAAATGGTATACGATAAACTTTAAGGTGTAGCCCACTTCCTATCGATAAGTTGCTTCCTCATGGACATCCAAGTTAAGCAGTTAGTTTTGCTCGTAGATACGAAGGATCTACGGGCAAAACTAACTACGAAGGACTTGCCAATCAGTTTTTCTGTGAAGCGCATTTTGGGGGTTTTGGGGGGGTTTACAGTGCATAATGGATACATCTCACTAATCAAACTAACAAGCAGCAGCTGCAGCTTATCAGCTCTACCCACCTTCTAAATGTTCAAAATATCAAACAAATGGCACAGGTTGGTGTTAAAATATATTAAATATTCACTCACTCATCCCCACTTTTCCAAACCTATTTCTCTATAGTTGAGCTAGAAATATTAGATTTTCATTGAATTAAACACCTTGTCCTGGATTTGAGCCCACAGCTTTTTGGATGAGGCTCATATCATCATCGCATGCCCCACAGAAGCCTCACTAGCTCACAGGGTTTCTCTCTACGCACCACCATGGGAAATCTGGTGTGAAAACGAGACACACTTTATCACTGCGCTGTCTTCTTTATCTGCCTGTAGTGACACAAGCGAAATAAACTTCTTTTAATCATTATGTTTATCGTAAAAGCTGTTTGGCAGAAGGCAGTCCATTTCCTCGCAGTTTCCCTTGTTGCACTACAAAGGTTGACCCTAAATCACTTTCCGCTTTCATCTCTCACTGCAACCTGCAATCTGTCCAGCACTGGACTATTCTCGTTGCACTCTCTTTCTCTTTTCATCACCATCAAAAGAAGGATGCAGAGTTACTCAGTCAGCAGGGGGATGGAGAGCCAGCAGAAAATAGAAAAATAAAAGTCGGAACGGCTGGGCTGAAAGGAAAGTGGGTTAAGAGGGACGTGATGGATGAGACGGGGAGCTTTCCTGACTCATGGCCTGCTTTTGCTGGTGACTAATGTGGCCAGTGACATCTTTCTCACTATCCCTCAGCCCCCACGCCCCTCTGTCTCATCCCACCTGGGACACTGGTAGTCTGCCTGGGGCGGAGTATCACATAGGATCTCACCCAGCTCAACATGTCAAATCACCAAGTTCCAACTTAGAATGCAAGGGCTTGTGTTGTGAGGTTTTCGGGGGCTGCAGTAGGTCTGTAGAGAGATAGCTAGGTTTAACCAAAGCACAGCTTTCTGTCTTATTTACAGCTAAACATTTTAAAGGGATGTGTGCAATGGAATGCATACAGATCCTCCAGGAAGACAGGATAAGAGTTACAAGTTTATCTTACTTATATATATATATATATTCCTCTCCATAGATAGGCTGTTTCATACATGACCTAAATGTTTTGCTTGTTTTGCTGATATAAATGATTTCTTAATAATAATAATATTGACTATTATTATATTTCAGGGATTTATTTTTATCTGCAGCTGAATCCATACTGTGTTTTTACAACATAACATGCTTATTATGTTTTATTATTATAAAATTACAATCCTAGGTTTCTTCTAAGGTTTATCACAGTTTGGGTTCTTCTTCTTTTTCTTCTAAATGTGTGTCAAGCAGCAGTGCTGAAACTAGCTCGTGACACAGAACATCACCTCTTTGGTGGGGAAAGAATCTGAGTCAGTGTGAGGTTGAGAGATACTGGCTAGATACAGTCAAGCTCACCTCAATTCATGGCTTGGGCTCTGGAGCTAGTGTCCTAAAGAGAGGCCGAACTCTAATAAGTGCACACGGCACCAGGGCACCCTAGGTTGCAGGTTGATGGTCGATTTTGTAATCATTTTATTTGATCTGCAGCTGCATGTCTTGGGTGAGAAGAGGAGCTGAGCTGTCAACTGATCACCAACTGATCAGGAAGGAGGATGCCGGACAGTTCTGCACACTCATAAGCATAAGGCCCCAGTCTGTAAGACCTTCAATTCCCACATTCAGCTTTGACAGCATTCCGAGGGAGGCTGGGGACACTGAATCTGAATGGCCCACGTTCAATGGCTCAGGAAGCTACACAGAGCTGGCCATCAGAGGTGACGAGAGCCATTAAACGGAATAAAGGGTCCTATCAAGGTTGGTTACCCTACAGGACTCCAAAGACAGCTGCCAGATGCCAGCAGGCCAATCATAGTGCAGCTCTGGTAGTAGCTAAAGCAAAAAGTCAGGTATGGGAGAAGTTTGGCCATAGAGCCAGACTGTCAGTTGGCCTTGAAGCGATTCTGTCAAATCATCACACAACTCAGGAGGCGGAAGCAATGCTCTGCCCACACACTGTTAATAGTGCAAGTGGGATATTGCTGCTCACAGTAGAGCAGCTTCTTCTACACACTGAAAGAAGCTAGTTGAGGTGGTTTGGGCACCTGACTAGGATGCTCCTAAGCACTTCTAGAGTGAGGTGTTTTAAGTATATACCACCAAAAGAAGGCCCTGGGTTAGACTCAGGAGATTATGTGGAGAGATTGCTGGAAAGATTATATCTCTCAGCTGGCCTAGGAATGCTCCATTGGCTAACCTGAAGGAGTGTGGCTGAGGAGAGAGAGATCTGGGCTTCACTGGGCTGCAGCTGCACAACCCAGTGCTTGATAAAGAGCGGATAGCAGGTAGTTGGATGGATGGACGGATGGATGGATGGACGGATGGATTGATTGGATGAATGGATGGATGGATAATTGGGCCAAAATATTAATACACGAACACTAATGGATAGTAAAAGGTAGTGTTGGATTAGATACTCATTTGCAACAGTACTGCTACCGACACTGCCATCTTCGCTCCTCTAACTGACACACAACTGTACATAACATCACTGCACATAGGCCAAAACACCCCCGCCCCACCCCCAACGTCACTAGCAGCTAAAAGCATGATCAGTAGTTTATTACACTGAACAGCATTTTATTAGGATTCATCGTGAGGTCAGCAAAGGTTATCATCATAGTTAACCCTGTCACTGCACATGTTAATGTTAGTCATTTAGAAATTAGGTAATTATCAGTCAGCCACATTAGCTGTCTCTTAAGTTATCACTAAGGTAGTGACTACTGGCTATGGCAAATTAATGAAACAACATTACAAATAACCTTAATGTGGGAGCTAGACACCAAACGTTATCTGGCTCATAATTAACAGTGTTAATTTAACAGGATAATAAAATTCTTTGTGTCTAAAAAGCATTACGGTTCTCTTAAAATCCCAGATTGAAGATGAGGAAAATCTATCGACAACTAATTAAAAACAGCGGCAGCCTACCTTAGCTTCTTTCAGTTGTTTCCTTTTTAGAAACATTAGCCACACTAGATGGATCCCCATCTTTGATTTGGCAAGGGTTTTCAGAGAGGCACCATAAACACTATTTTGTTTTGTTTTTTCATTTTTTTTTATTACTGGTCTTTCAACCTGGACAATTCCCTCACTGTGTCATGAAAAATGTAAACTTCAAAAATATAGGTCAAAAACCCCCATCACATCCATGTGGGCTGACCTCTTCTGGGCAAGGTTCAGTCCAAGTATGCAAAATAATCTTATATAACACCTTAGTGTCTCAGTGGTAAGTCCAGTTTGGAGTGGGAGGTGAGGCGCGAATCAAGCCAAACGATAATCGTCAGCCAATCACAACCACCGCCATTGATGACACATACCAGTTGGCTAGTGAATTGTGCCCCACAGATGGCTGTCCACGAGTGCACGCAGCGACATACGGTGCAACAATAACACACATATAAATAAGCACCCAGACACGCACACCGGAGCCTGTTCATTGCTATGATAAGTGTCTAGCTCTGCCTCTTGGTTGTTTTCATTTGATTTTCATTTCAAAGAGCACCAGAACCAGCAGCGGGCAGCTACAGATCTGAAGTGTGATCAGATGTGTCAGTGCATTTATGAGTGTGTGTGTTGCACTGCACTTTGCCTTTGCCCTTTCCAGCTATTGGTTTTTAGTATTGTGTGTGTGTGTGCATGTGAGCAGAGGCTCTTTGATGGAAGATGATATAGTGCACAAAAGTAAGGCTGGCCTTTGGAGCAGCTCATCTGATAATATGTGATGCTACTCTCCCCACCACCAAGACTCAAGAGTATGCACAATCATACAATTGTGGTCACAACTTTACATAATATGATGGTCATTTGAGGCTTTTATTCATTTCTTTCAACTTTTCTTTGTCCACAGTGAAATTATTGTACAGCAGACATGTTTACTGACTTACTGGCTTTTTTTGGATTTTCTCAAATCCATACAGTATACAAACGGAAGTATTCAAACAGAAGTTTGCATACAGGCTCAAACATATACATAAACTTACTCTAAATCTTTCCTTAAATTGTGCTGGATGTTCTACAAGAATTACTCCAAGATCATCAGTTTGAATAATGGTGTGTCAAAGTTATTCGGATGCGTCTCCACTTTGCCCAGGTCTGGAAAAAGACTCAAACTGTCACCCTCAGATGAGAGGAAATTGGTTGGGATGTTAAGGAACAACCCAGAAACCACCAAGACTAGAGCCTGCCATGAACTGAAAACTGTTGGAATGGCAGCATCACTGTCCACAGTGAAGCAAGTTTAACAACGCTGACTGATAGGGTACTCATCATTTTATGGTCAGAAAAGAGAAAGATTGATGTTTCTGGCCACAATGACAAGAGATATGTTAGGAGGAATAAAGATGAGGCTGTACTAACTGTCAAGCATGGTAGCTGTAGCATCATGCTCTGGGGCTGTTTTGTTGATATTCATACACTGCACAAAGTGGATGGAATAATGAATAGTAATCAACGACTAGACCAAACTTGGAAAAAACTGTGCGTTCCAACAGGACAGTGAACCTAAACACACATCAAAACTGGTTTGTGACTGGATTAAACTTCTGGAATGGTCTTCCTAAAGTCTTAACCTCAATCCTACAGACTATGCTTGAAATCCAGGTCCATGCCAGAAAACTTATGTTAAAAAGAGAGGTCAAATATCCACATGCTTAGTGATAGCTACCATGAGAGTCTGTTCGATTTTTAACTTACAAATATTTGACAAAGTATAGTGTGGGGCTGTATGTATAAATTTCAGGCTGTATTTATAAATCTGACCATGTGTGGATTAGAGAAAAGTGAAAATAAAATCAAACTTGTGCATCCAACTCTTGTGTTTTTTTTAAGCCATTAAAGATGCTTGCTGTGCCATCATTCCACCCTGGAAAAAGAACAGTTCATGGAAATCACTGTGTATGTAAACTTCTGAGCACAGCTATATATTTCATCCAAGTAAATATTTTACAATAAGAGGCTTTTGTTCCATCCCAGACTTGCAGCTCAAAAGCTGCTCGGAAAGCCACACCCAACCAAATCTGGAGTAAAACGGTGACACGAGCACATGAATACTTCATAAGCAGACATGTGAGCTAAATGGCAGCTTTTTGAGGATATAAAATGGGATGAGTGATCCTTGGTCTCTCTTAAATCGGTACAGAATAGCAAATTTATGAAAACTGGCTTCTGTGAATGTGTGAGTTCAAGTTAAATGGAAGTACAGGGCCACAGCTTTCCACAGCACAAGTTTCAGTCTTTTTAAGATTTTATTTACTCAGTTGCGTTTCATTGGATTATTCAAAGGATCAAGTCTGAGTCACGGTAGCATTTTAAGAGTTAAGCATGTGGATAATTATTCTCTTTCTCCTTGAAACAGGCCGAGAAGATACAGTCCTTTAGTGCCAGTTAATGCACTTACTCGCTCTCGCTTACTCATGCTTAATACTAACAATTACAAGTGTCACAAATATCAAACTGCCTTCATACTATTCCCTTCACACGATTGAGAGAAAGTCAAAGTACAGCTACTTTGAAACCAAAGACTCTTTATTTTAAAAGGCCTTAGAAGTGTTAGAGAGAAAACCTTTTTCTTTCCATCACTGTCTCATGCTTCAGAAATATAATATCTTCAGTTTTAAAAATGTTTAAATATTTACTTTTGCTTGTTCTTTTTATAAGATCCTACGTGGACTTGCTCCACCCTCACTGAGTGAGTTCATCATGTTTAAATCCAAAATCAGTGGAAGAGTAACCAGATCCTCTACTAGAAGGGATTGTACAGTACCTTTGGTATCTCACTACCTCTGGCAAAGGTATTGAGATGAGGAATGGTATTCCAGCTGTATTAAGAGAATGGACTTCCTTCAACACATTTAAAACTAATCTCGAACGATGGCTAAACAGGAATCAGATTTGCGATCACTAGTTTTATATGAATATGTGTTATTTTTAATGTTGCATATTTTGCATTTCATTGTAATATAACATTTTGTGCTGTAATTTCATGTATTTGTTGTCTGGACTATATTGTTGTACACTGTCTGAGGGTTTGCTAAATTCCGTATTTATTGTTTTTGTTGACCTGCCAGCTGCTACAGATGTAAATTTAGCCTGTTGGCTAACTCTGGCATATTTACATTGATATATGTTCATTAATATGCACTGTCCCTTTTTATTCAAAAGAAGATCCTCAGTCACATGTTTCAGTTTCCTTCCACAGGTGGGGAGCACAGTCTGCGCTGCCATTCTGGTGTTTGCATCTCCCTTCGTTTGTGTGCATACACGTGCATGCAGCCATCTGATACAACCTCACACCTCAGCGTGCACTTGGCACAGGCAAGGGGCAGGCATCTTAAAATATGCTCAGTTTCACTCACACTCACTCCTTCCTCTCCATTCACTGTCACGTGCAGCATAAACAAACACCATAAGAAAGGGGCAGCAGTGCATAAACTGAATTATAGCGAGGCACCTTTATGCCTTTGACCTCATGCAGCCATCCACAGATCACCAGAAGAAGTGCACAGCTGACCTATGACATGCCTGAACTTTCTCCCTACATGTCTAAATCAGCAGAGACAACTGGTTCCACATCTCTTAAGCAAACATCAGTGTAGACTAAGAATCATTAGAATCAGAATACTTTATTAGTAAAAATGAAAGCAAGAAAATTGTGTCTATGAGTATTTAGGCCACAATGCTATCTCTACCACAGCATCACTGTGCATCATATATACCGTCTCTTATGACCGTATTAATCCCTTTAAACACTTAACGAGATTAAAGTAAGAGAAGACATGAACCTGTAAGCTGTATCGTGGCAATTGCTTACTAACAAAGAGGAGAGCATAACAGAGGAAACCAAGTATTTCCAGCTGATGTGCTGCAAATAATCTAATCCAGTCCACTACCTCCAAAATGCCTATAGCTTGTACACTGCAAGATTAAACACAGTTTAAAATATTTGCGTCATGCTCCTCTCATCTGCTCAGATATCAGTTGCATTATTCCGATCATCAGTCCATTGGTGCTATCATTGTCCTGCACGGACACTGAGCACCGCGAGCCGTGCAATTAAGAAGGAATCAGTGCACTTACCACTTAGAGCAAGAAGCGGCGAAGGCAAGGTGCGGGGAGTCGGAAGTTGTCAAATTAATGTTTGCTTCTGTCGTTTTTGTAAGTATGTCATCGTTTGGGTTTTATTTTCGCTGTGCTGGTGTGAGGACGGCGGTTCGTAGGACGGCTTGTCGGCTCTGTGATGCTGGTCACACGGCATGCAAGGCGCGGCGAGAGACGCGCTGCTGTGGCGAAAGGGATAGGAGGGTGGGAAGGAGGGAGAGGAGAGATGGATTACAAGCAGGCCCGGCCGCTTGGAGAAGACAGGCAAACAGCGACTACGCGTGGACATGTGTGGAGAAAGCGTGAAGGGAACTGTAAATGTTGTTTACCTGTGCAAAAGCGTCCACCTGTCCTCACATTTATCATTGTGGTTCACCTTTGCCATTCTTCGTTTTAGTGAAATAAAAAAGTAAACACAGCAACTTTTTTATTAAATCATAATAATAATAATAATAATAATAATAATAATAATAATAATAATACAGCTGCATTTAAAAATATATATATATATGTTACAGGAACTGCCTTTTTAAAAACCTCAATTAGGCACTCTAAAGTTTATAAAGAGCTAGCAGTATTTGATATGCAGTTAACATATAAGCTAGCTTACCAAGCTAGATAGCAAAGAAAACAAGAATAGAAGAATAGAATCGCCAATTTATAACGTTAATCACATAAAGTAACAGCTGTATGTGTAAATAAGCAAACAGCTTCTTCTTTTTTAGCTAGAAAGGTTATGTTGATGTTCTTGTCATAGTACTTTTTTTATTCCCCCAAAGTGAAATATTAATGATAGCTGGTGTGTTAAATCCATAAATTTGGAGTTTTCATGTAGCAAATTCACAGTGGGGATGAGACTCACTCCAACAATTCACAGTCCATGGCTGTGAAATAGTTAACACACATTATAATGTGTTAATTGGCGAATTTTAGATGTGTTGTTATTCTTGCAGAGAGCGGCAATAACTTTGCCACTCTTGCTGTTTTGTTAAGCTAATGGTCTTCTGGCTGCACAGCCTCATACTTAATGGACAAAAAAGAGAGTAAAAGAAATCTTCTAATGTTAATTTCAACAAAACAACTAAAGGGTGTATGTGGCAAAATGCCAAACTCGTTTACTCTGAAGTGTTGTAATGAGTTATATATTTACATGTGTCCTAGCTCAAGTGTGAAGAAAACAGTTTCTTTTCCTTTGCAGCCACTCATGATGAACTTCAAGAATTGTTGAACTCTTTGGCGGTCGCTGCCCTTTGCAAGACTGAAATTATTCTCTGATCTAACTCAAACAGCTGCAAGCAATCGCTGGCTGGAGTACGTACAGTAGGCCTATGCAAGTTGAGACTCTTGGCTTGGACACAGCATTTAAAATTTTTCCATTTCTGTAATGTATAAAACTCAACAAGTATACTGGATGTTTGCTAGAGATGACTCATAACACATCACATTGTTACTGTCTGAGTTACCCAGTCTGCACAGCACCAGTACACTAGATTAATGTGAAATGAAATTTAAAAAAAAAAAAAAAAAAAAAAAAAGCAGACATGATCTTTACTGGAAAGTATTTTGAATTTATATGAGATCTAATGAAATTGAAAATGGCTATGCTTCCGTTTCCACTTAGTGAGTATGCAGCAGTGTCTGCACAGTTAAAATTGATGCTTTGAATTTATTTTCTATCCAGCCTTTTTGGATCTCCAGTTCAATCTCCAGTTTTGAGACTAGCCCATCCTTAAATACAGCATGTGCATGTGCAGTATATTCTCTAAGCCAACATTTCTTACTCTCAGTGTGTTAAGCGGAAGACACTAATCCTACTATGAAACCATAAACATCCTCAGCATGGAAACACAGAGCCAGACATGGACCTATAAAAATATATTTGCAGGTGAAATATGTGCCACCAAGGCCTTTTGCAATAAGCTAGTCAGATAGGCATAAATCAGAGGCCTTGGATCAATGCCTTGTTTCCCATAGGCAAACTGCTGTGGCACAACACAATCAATTCTACCTCTGGATTCATAGCTCCAATTACTAAGCCTTGTTCTCTGCTACAACTATAAAAGGGGTGGTGTGTGTGTGTGTGTGTGTTGGGGGGGGGGGGGGGGGGGTGTCACCTGGAATCATACCCTATTTATAGTAGTTTTGGATTCAGCTCAGTTCCTCTGAAATGTGCAGAGGGGCAACCAAAGCGTTTCTTTCTTTCCGAGCGTCCAGTGCTGACATCAGCTGATGCAGACACCACAGTGGCAATGAAAACAGCATGCATTTAGTCACCCTATAATAAAGACAAAATCTGGTCTGGAAAAGTTAGCAGCAGGCAGAAGTCATAATTCAAAGGATCCACTTGGAGCTGCTACACAGCCGGAGCCTGCAGTCTAAAGAGGGCATCAACCAGACAGACAGCTCCTGTTTCCCTCTTATCGATAGGTGTGTTAAATATATTAAAGCACCATATACTGTGTACATCTGGTCCTTGTTGCTGAAGTCAGGGCACAGTCAATTGGATTACAGTGCACGCTGTGTTGTTTAAGCAGTGATTTCACAGGAGGGTTGGGAAGGGAGGACTGAAGGAGCATATGGACTCAAGTCTTGATGCTGTATTTCCATCATTTTAAATGTAGGGTCCCTCTTGGGGAATATTTAATGATCCATGGGAGGAAAGGAGGGTACGCGTGTTAAGATTACGCACAACTGGTCAGACGAGCAATCCAACATCATCACTGAGGTGATGTATTTGAGAGTGAGTAAATGCTACCAATAAAACCCCGTGCGTTTCTGTGTGTGTATTCAGGTATCCACAGACTCATCCCCTCACTCATGCATACCCTACATAAACACAAGCAATGCTATCGATTTGATGCTGTAGCAAATCTGCTTATTTGGTGTGGGGTGGGGTAACAAACACAAACACCCTTATTTATCAGTTAGATTGCTTTAAAAGTCACAGGACAGCAATATAAACACATTTCAGCGGCACGAGGGAGCAAGTGCCTTTTCATGAGAGCGTTTCGTTTTCAGTCGTTCATTAATCAGCTGAATTATTTATCATCTTCTAGCAGGGGGTGGGTGGGAGGTTACTGCTGAGGGACAGAGGAGCAGGAGAGAAAATGACTGTGTTGCACACTGTTGCTCGCAGTTAATGTTCCGCAACTATTTATAAGAACACATAAAATTTTTATTAATTATATCTACAAGGCCTTTTTGACCTGGCTGTAAAACACGGACACACAAACGGAGGCAAACACGAAACCCAGCGTCACCTCCGTCTGAAGCTACGCACTCCCCGTCAGCTGAAAATATGCTCGAGTCAGCAGAGGTAGAGCCCCCTCTGCAGTATGGTTTATTGCTGTCACATGGATCACTCTTACTGTCCCACCATTTGCTCAGCACCTAATAAATACATTCTGAACAGCTTATTTATTCTCTGTCATTTGGAAGCTGCCTCACTTAGCTCTCTTTTAGCAGAAATCTGGTGTGAATAAATGTTTTTTGTTTCCAGGCCTTGATTTTGTTGTTTTGTCACATTACATTGCAAGTGAAAAAGTAGCCTGAAGTTAAAAAGTACTTCTAGGTTAAAACACATGTGCAGAAATAATTAAAAAACAAAACAAAAAACCTCATGAACATTTGAGCTTGTGTTGTGACACCACCTTCTGACTGATACATGTAATTACAGCAAGAATTCCTATCCCATGAAACCGTAAATGAAATACATTTATTTGCCTTTAGCCCACCAGACAGATAATCTCTTTCACAATAGAAACCTGGTTGAGGAATCAGCCATTCCATAAAATAACATAATATCTGTACATATGCTGGAACTGTTTCCCAAACTCTGTTGGCAAATTTACTCCACATACAGTTCAACAGGCTGATTTGTTGAATTTTGCATGTTTGATCATTAAAAATTAAAATAAACCTTTAAAAGATTTTTTTCCCCATCAGCTTTTCTTGCTGTACCCTTAGCTACTTAATAAAAGGGAAAAGATGAACAAATTAAAATCCATGCAATGCAAAATCATTCAAAAATAGAACTTTTTATGACAAAAGATAGCTTGAAAGTACACAGTACACTTCCAAACTGAGTTTTCTCCACCTAAACTGAGGAGAAGTGTGTGGATGTCAGCCACATCTTCAAAATTACTTGCACGGAAAAGGTTTAAAGCAGAAAATCTTTACACAAAATTATATTTTTTAGTTTAATAATGTACCCATATTGTCCACAGTATCACACCACTAGCAGGTTAGAAGGGGGGGGCTTCAGTGGAATCTGTCCCAGAGTGAATTTCTTAGCCTTGAACTGACTCAGTTCCTCTTCGGTCAGTTTACTCTCAGGGGAAAACAGACTGTCCGACGCCCCTTCGGCAGACCCAGTTCCTGACGTGGGCTGAGTGGCTGCTGCCCCAAATCCTCCACTTGTCTTCCCAAAAGGACTGCTGCTTCCTGTTGTCGCAGGGGCTACAACCCCGAAACTGCTGCTTGCTGTAGTGGGGAAACTAAATCCAGAGGCAGATCCAAATCCTGACGCAGGTGCTGGTTTGTCCGTGGTGGTAGAGGCGAAGGAGAAACTTGAAGCTGAAGGTGTAGAGGAGAACGCAGTGCCGAACCCAGAGGGAGGCTGTGTGGGAGCTGCTAAGATGTTACCAAAACCTGTTGAAGATGACTGTGTGGCTGCAGAGCCAAATCCACTATTTGAAGCAGAAAAGCTGAAACCGCTGGCCTGGGCTGGGGCACCAAAATCTGCAGGAACAGAAGGATTTAGAGTTATCATGGAGTGATGGATAATTTTATAAAATACCTTTTATTATGAAATTCTGAAAAACCTACACTTTGATTAATTTAGTGCTAAAATACTAAACTACATGCAGTCTCTGTAAAATCTGCTCAAACATCAAAACTCATTAGAAATGGGAAGTACCTTCAAACAAGAAAGACAGTTTATGATTCAATAAAGAAATCGTTGATCTTTACCTTTGCTTCCAAAGCTGGAGATGGAGGATCCAAATCCAGTTGCTGTTGTCGAACCAAACCCACCTGAAGATCCCTGAGGTGCAGCACCATTTAATTCTGCAAGCTGCAATGAAAAAAAATGAAGTAAAAAAAACATAAAACACTGAATTAAAAGCCCCAAAATAGACAGGACCAATGCTAGTGTGAAATCAGAACCTCAGCATTAAATCTAAACCAGGTGTTCGATACGTTCGAAGAGTAGAAGGAAACTTTATTAAACGAAAATGTATTCTGACATTTCCATTGCTGCACACTGCTGACGTGCACACCTAATGGTAAAAATCTAAACACATCTTCTCAGTGCTGTTTGGTTTTCACGTCTCATTAGGGACCAGTTATGGACTCTGGAATTGTAACAAATGATCTAAAGTTGGGAAACGGTGTTTGTGAGCATCTGTGTGTCTTACCAGTGCCGCACGAGTGGCTGGATTCATAATCTTCAATTCCTGGACTCTGTTTTTCCACTGACTGAGCAGCTGATTGATGCCATTCATCTAAGCACAGACAAGAGGAATTTCTTATACTCTTAGAAATACTTAAACACATTTAACGTTTTGCCTTCCGATATTAAATTAGAGCTTGATTATAATAATCAAGCCCATGTACCAAAAAGACTTGGGGCCATGCTTCTATCCACGAAGAGGATGAATACTGACCCAAAGCCAAACAGACATGACATTACTAAGGAACAGTGCACTTACGTAGCCCTGCAGATCTCCTGAAGCTCTTGTGGAGTAGTATTCCAGCCGGAGCTCTTCAGGGGAGAGGTCAGTGAAACCTGTAGTCAGAACATAGGAAGCATGTTCAGGTCCAGTGTTTCAGTTTTTAAAAATATGCATTTAAAATGAAAAATCTCATACACACCAGATACAAGTGTCTTGAAGCTATAATAACACGAGAATCCCCATTGGCCAGACTTCTCCCAAACATCTATGTCCATCTGAATGACTTCCCTAGATAACAAATATGACAATGATTTCCTTACGACTGATAAAAAAAATTTTTTTAAAAAAGAGAACGTTATGTTTTCTCATAAAGACTCACAGTTTTTTGTCGTCGTCTTCATCACCAACTGTTCCTCCCGCTGCCCTTCCTCCTCCTCCCCCCCTGCCTCCCCTGTCAAAGGTGCTGGGAGTATTAAGAGCTGAAAATCTGTTTTGACTTGAGAAACTGAAGTCGGAGCTCTTCACATTTTCTCTTCGCCCTCCTCCACCACCACCACCACCACCACCACCACCTCCTCCTCCTCCTCCTCCCCCTCCCCCACCTCCTCCATAACCCCAGTCGTCACTTCCGTGAGAAGAGAAGGATGAAGGCTGGATGTAGTTTCCTTTTTGCTGGGAAGGATTCACCCAGACTCTGTTTCCAAACCCTGGAATCAAAATACAAACCAGTGTCAAAAAGCATTACAAATTGTGTAAAATACACTCCATAGTGCATCATCATTATTAACCCATTTTAATCCTTGTTTAAATCACTTTATTAGCTCTCTGGTTAGCTTTATCCTCGACTTTCTTCTTTACTGAAAGCTGGTTGTCTGCTTTACATTCATTTATTTGATAACCACCATGAGGTCTCATGAAGTGGTAACATGAAATTAAATTGCTGTTGTTTAGCACACACCTGACCTTTGTAAAATATGTATTTGTTTCCAGCGTATTGTATAACTGCATTGGAAAAGAAACTACGACACAGTAATATTACCCATCCCTCCGATACTAAATGTGCATTCATGTGGCATCAGAATAACAGGAAAACCTCTTTTGTGATGCCCATTCAAGTTTGAAAAAACACCATTTGCCAAGTTGTTGACATACTTAAAACTTAATAGAGCTGATATTTCTGACTGGGCCCCGTGCTATGAAGTGAATTCAACAGACCCAGGCTACCCTTCCATTTCTACATAACTTAGCATGACGGTGACACACCCCAGTAAGAAGTGAACCGCAGTTGAAAATCCAGGGTTAACTCCATGGTTAAGTTACCTAGATAAGCACAAATCCTGCTTCGGCCTCTGGATGTGTTTGTATCTCATCCCACTGTTCAAATACCCTACCCACGAAACAAACCTAATTTGCCTACAATTCAGTGGGACAGAAAAGGAAGGCTAACAACAGCTAGCTAAGAGAGCGAAAACGTCACAAGAAGAATGCTAAAGAAACTGAAAGTAGGCTTAGATGAATATTAATTTATCGAAGACGTTACCTCCACCTCCACTTCTGGGTTGCTGCTGACCAGAGCGGTTGCTGTAGTTGTTGTTATATCCTCCACCACCACCTCCTCCTCTGCTTCCTCCTCTTGGGTGCTCATTCCAACATTTTTCGCCGTAACGACAGCGGCCCTGAAGAAAGAAGTTGCACACAGGCATTTCCAAAAGGTGCTAAAGGCGTCTTTTAGAGCGCAAAAACACCACTTCCACTCGGCAATATTTTCTGGCCGTGTCTGAACTGCGGTCGCACGAGATTTACGTCACCGCTCGGCCCACGTGGTCTTTTTTTTCGGGTGGGATTCTTTTTTTAAATTTCTTTACCAGATAATTTCTCTATCAGATATTTTTTAATTTTAACAAAAGTTATATAATAATAATAATAATAATAATAATAATAATAATAATAATAATAAGAAGAAGAAGAAGAAGAAGAAGAAATTAAATAATAAATTAAAAACACATTTTATTTGAATTTATTTTTTAATTTAACCTTTACCAAAGAAAAAAAATTATCTGTATTTTTATTTTATTTTATTTGACCAAAATGTAAGGAGTAGAAACTACAGATACCTGAAAATTGTAGTAGTATTAGTATTTGTACTTGGTAAAGTATGGTAAAGTCCTTGGTAAATGTTGTTAAATGATGTCACAACTACTAATAACTCACTCAGCTACTAACTTATAAGATCTTATCAAACATGACTCAGCTAAAATGATCACTTTTTTAAAAATTGTAAATTACAGCTACAACATGATGTGTAATAATGTTAAAGTTAAAAGTGATTTAATGTTTGTAAGACCTTAGAATATTTAATAATTATTAAACATTTGCACAAACTCTGACTAAAATCCAAGATACACCTTTCATCACATCTTTGTGGTTTGGAATCTCAGAGTTGGAGAAACTTTTTGAACCCATGAAAAAAAGCACACTGAAGATGTCAAACACTTTCTTACCTACAGTTTGTAGCTGTCAGTAAATAGTAACCTTAAAAGCTATGGTGGAACTATAAGAAAGTTACGGTGCTTACTGTAATGTAAAAAAAAAAAAAAGTAAACACTAATTTAAGATAATTAGAAATAGTGTGAATCATCTGTATCGATACCTCACTGATACACAGCTACTACACCACACTCATTCTTAATTTAAAAAAAAATGTAAATGTAAAAGAAGATCTTTTTCAACACAGGAATCCCACAATGCACTACTTTCTCTAAACATGTACAATAAAATGTAGTTTGCATCACATTTATTTTTCTATGGAGGACACAATTCACGGAAAATATAAAAGTTTTATTTTTGCTTTCCGTGTTATCAAAATGATATACTTTGATACAGACAACTACATGCAAAACACTTTTTTTTGAAAGCCTAGTAATATAGTCTTTCTTAACAATAAATTAGAAAGTAAGTACCAGTAAGGTCATTAGAAAAGGAATGTCATAAAAACTTATAGCTCATATATGAAAACACATGATCGTCTTAATAAAAGCACTACTTTTTAAAAATGTCAATACTGTATTTTATAGTGTAGCTTGTTTTAACAAAGTCTGGTCTTCAAGAGAATATTAAAAATAAAGCTATCTTTAAGTAAAAAAAAAAAAGTTTAATGCTATTTTCATTATTAAGATGAGCAGCAATACGATGCCGTACCATTTAAAATGAAAAATCCTTGCATGAATTGGCATGTAGCATGTTTTTCACCACATAGATGTGGAAAGGCTAGTTATTTTACATACCATAGGCATGGAACAAACTTCAATTTTTTATGTTAATTGAAAAGCTTAAAATTACAGAAGTGTAGAGCTGCCACCCAGGCAAAAGAAAAATAGAGCTATATTACGTTATGACATGAAAAGTTTATTGTTCTAACAATATACTTTTCTTGTTTGTTATATATACTTTCATGTTAGTACAATATACTTTTTTACATTTGAACAACATAATATCAGGTTATTACAATATACATAATTATCACGTTGGTACAATGTAATATTTATATTGTAAAAACGTGAAAGGTTTTTTGTTATAACGTGATAATCATGTTTATTATAATAACGTGATATTATGTTGTTCAAATGTGAAAGGTATATTGTACTAACATGATAGTATATTGTACAAACATGTAAAGTATATTGTTAGATCAATAAACTTTTCACGTTATAATGTGATATAGCTCTATTTTTCTTTTCCCTGGGTGGCAACTCTACGCTTCCGTATAAAATCATCAACATGTAAACATTTCTTGAGCTGAGAAATCTGAACTACCTTTAGCTTAATCGCCTTTCAAGTGATCCCTGGTTAGTAAATTTTCTAAAAGATGAGCTTTACTAAAAAATAAAAAAAATTTGTGTACCCAAAAACTAGCAGATAAGAACGTCTGGATTGAACTTGTAGGACAGATTACTGTAAGGCAGGCGTCTCGAACTCAAGTCCTCGAGGGCCGCTGTCCTGAAATGTTTCCATGTGTTCCTGTTGCAACACACCTGTATACAATTAGTAGGTCATTAGCAAGACTCTATAGAACTTGATTGTATGCTGAAGTGGCAATTCAGCCATTTGATTCATGTTACAGCAGCTCATGAGTGAATGAACACGGTGCAATAAAAGTACTTTTAGAAGTACATTTTTCCAAACACTAATACTTGAGTAGGGTTATGGGTTGCCACGTCAGCATGCAATCAAGTTCTATACTCTTGCTAATGACCTACTAATTTTATTTAGGTGTGTTGCAACAGGGACACATGGAAAAGGACACCAGCCCTCGAGGACTGGAGTTCGAGACCCCTGCTAAGGTGTCTAATCAAACTCTGTGAAAAGTAAGAAAATGAAACAATATATCATATCAGAGCTGCCCCAAAATATATCAAATCCTCCTTCAATTAATCACTATCTATCAATATATATTTCTTTTTTTGAAAATACATGTTATAAAATGTTTGTTTTAAATAATAAAAACATATTTAGGAAAAAAAATGTTTTCCTCTGCTCTGTAACAAATCTAAAGCAATGTTTTAAAAGCAATAGTGATGATAATATGAAAAAGTCTTGTAACAAACTATAGCAAGCTTACATGTAATAAGATTTTAGAATAAAAAAAGAAATGGTGCAAATACAATCAATAAGAAAGGAGAGGGAGTGCACACTCAGGCACTACAACTATTAAAGTGCATTGCAGAGCAAACACAATCCATGGATGCTGAGGAAGAGGACCACTGGGAGGACTCCTGCATTATCTCTGGTTTCCATCCACAGGCGGTCAGCGTCTCTCCTTAGCGTCACACTGGCGGAGGAAAGTAGCTGCTCTGCCAGCTGAAAGGCCTGGTTATCCTGCAGCAGGGCAGGAAGAGACTGAATGTTGAGAACATTGCTGCTCTTTAGCTTGCACACCTGGGGAGATAGGTAGGTGGATCAGTGGACAAGCTCTTTGTTGCAAAATGCTGGTTTACAGATTCGAATTCTACTTTCCTCAAAGAACTAAAATAAAGAAAGATGAAATGGCTTAATAAATACTATAAATTCATGTCATAACATTAGATATAGAGCTAAAACCCCATAATTGGTTGTAGTTAGCTTAGCATAGCTAGCCTGGTTAAAGCAGCCTCCAGAAGGCCACAAGGAATTTTTTAGGGTTAAAAATACATAAAGTAGAAATAACATTATTAAGTGAACTTTAGAAGGTCAGATAGGTGTGTATTTTGACACCTCTGGAACAGAGATAGGCTAGCTAGTTCCCCGTTTATACTAAGCTAAACAGGTGCTTGTCATGTTTAGAGATGTAAAATTTATTTTTAATACATAGTTTTCTTTTGTGTGTGAGTGTGTTCTACGTACATATTGAATTATTGAAATAACTCAACCATCAATGTACTAATCATGGTACCAATCATTACCAACAATGTGTACTAAACTGAAACAGGTTAGCTAACCAGCATGTTGAAGGCCTGCAGAAAATCAGGAGCGCTCTTGCCCAGAAGTTCCAGAGTTTCTTTGGGCAACTCTAAAAACATTAAACAGAACACATGACGATGTTAAACCCACTAAAAAAACAAAAGAATTCTGCAGCACTGCTTTGTAATGCTGATCTTTTTTTGTCTGTATCTTCCTCTTACCTTCCATGGCACTGACCAACAGGTGTGCTGCATTTAGGGTGCTTTCAGTGGGACTCTCTGCACTGGGTTGCTCTTCTTTTGGGGTCCCATTGTGTATTTCATTGCTACACAAATCTTCAAGCTGACACAGAAAAAGGGCTTCAGATTAGAAGGAAAAATAAACATTTTGGGATGCTGTGGTTACACATTTATTTACACAACCGCGACACAGATTATTTTAGCCGACTGGCTAGTGGTCACCACGAACATCTGGTCTACAGGGCAATATCAGTTTCACTCACCACAAGCTGCAGATATGACAGAGCAGCTCTGTCATTCAGAGTTTCTTGGAGCTTCTTGAATAAAGCCCATCGGGTTGGGTGGGGGAGCTTTGCCAGAGGAGAAAGGACTTTTTCCTGCGATTCTGCAACAAACCAGAAGATACTATTTGTTTATTATCGATTATTATAACCATGTGACTGCTGTTCTTTCATATTGTCATAATCATATTTTTTTTAGGTATAACAGCTAGTTTTAGTGCCAGTGTTTACTACTGAGGAAAGTCAGCTCAGCTATAATGTTTGAGATTAAACCACAAAATGCAACGACATAGGCAACGTTTCAGTGAGACAGATAAAATAACAGTTGTATTTGGGACAAAAAGGAACCTTCCTCAGTTTGCCATAAGTCTACTGTGTTTCATTTGTTATATTTTTTTCCATCAACAAGTAATTGTGTGAATGTATGAATGAAGGGACAAACCATTATGAAGTGCAATAAGGGGTGCTTTCTGTGGAACCTTCTGCTCGTTGCACTTTCCATCCACTGTGTCGAAGCAATCATCAGAAGGCCAGGACCTCGAGATGGAGTCTGACTCAAAGCCTCCAATTGCACCAGGTTGTAGACATATGTCTGAAAAATACAGAAAACATCATAAACACATGGGCAAACACATATCACACACGAGTGTTATCTGATTATTGAGTGTGTAAACAGAAGAACTTACTGTTGCTATTGTATCATGTAGCCATGTTTGCCTATCACTAACACTTCTCTATTCCCAACATTTTATTTTCCCTTTCAAAGCATCTAAGTCGAGAAGAATAATTGCTCTTTATGGTGCGGCTGCCATGTATGGGTGTAATATAGTGTGTCCTATCTGATACACACACACACACACACATAGCAGCAGCAAAATGGCTGGACAGGAGATGGTAAACTGAGATAAAATAAAAGATTACCCTCTTCATAAGTAGATGGCAGCTACATGTGTTACTATAATTACAACAACACCTGATGAGCATGTACACCCTCATTAACCTCTCCTGTCTCTAACAGCAGTACAGTACCTGTAAGCGAGCATTTCATCCGTGGCAGGGGAAATGGCCAGAGGACAAAAAGACTGATAAGACTGTTGATTGAATACAACCTGCATCATTGCTTCATTGTTGTAAATACTACCGCTGCCATCTTGGAGGCTGCTGTAGGATAGTTGTCGGAAGCTCACCTGGGCATTCCAGGCAATATAAGCTAGCCCCAAGAGGAAACTAAAAAAATGAAGCCAACATGGAGTCGCAGTTTCTGAAGTTGCACTTGGGGCTAGTTCCAAACATGAGTCAATCCCTATAGACTGCCATGTTGAAATGCTTAATTTTACACTATTAAAAAGCATGGTATGAAGATCTTTTTTTTCTCTCCGGATAGTTTTCCCCCTTAATAACAAGTGTACCCATATCTTTTTTTCTTTAATCATTCATCCACTAGGATACTGGTAAACCTTTAAAGTTAGGGGTTTGGCTGCTTTGACTGACATGTGGATACTGACAAGTGGAGGCTTCATCTCTGCTAGTCCTATTAATCGAACTAGACGTCTTGACAACAACCAGACAAATAATATGTCTTGTTGTGTGGTATAGTTTGTCAGAGCAGCTTCTGTTACGTTTCTGCTGAGGGAGATTCCAGTTTTTTTAGTGTACTGCAGGGATGTCAAACTTATTTTTCATCACGAGCCACATCCAGCCCATTTTGATCTTATGTGGCCTGGATCAAGGAAACTGCCCTTTTCACCAGTGTACAGAAGTTTAACTGAACATTTAATCCCTGAGATAGCTTAGTGTTAGGTCAACAACAAGAAATCAGTCACACAACTCTTTGGGCTTAAATGTGAGAAGTAAATATATAAAATTACAGAAATCTATAACTTCATTAATTTGGTGTAGCATGGATGGCCATGGAGGAGGTCTTTACCAGTAGGAAAAGCTGTAAAACCTATGAAAATGCAATTAAAATACAATTTTACCCCCCAGGCCCTATGTTTTACAACCCTGAACTACAACTTAGCATTGATTAGCAAGTTACCAAGTTGTCCATGTCTGTGCAATGCACCTGCACAGTCTGTTAATGGAGCTTGCTAACCAAGCTTGCTAGCATTAGTGCTTCACTCTATCTTCCAAATATAGTCACTTCCTGCTCCAAAAAAACCTCCCAAAACAAAACCTAAGCAAACAGGTAAAAAAAAATTTTTAAATGAATAAAATAGCAACTTTGTAGCTCCAAAGTACAGAATCCAAAATTCAACTCATGCCCATCTTTTATATACAGTCTATGGCTTTCCCATATGTTCTCCTCATATTTTAGGTTTTGCACCTTCAACAAATCCAATGCATACAGGAGAAATATCCACTCTCAGAAGGAACTGCTGATAATACAAAGTTTGTATTAGCTTTAATATATTCCATTTGATTCAAGGAAATCTTATACATAGACCGCTACCTGTCACTTTCCTTCAACCAGTTTGTGGTATAATGCAAAACAAGCATTTTTCATTCATTGTCATCTACAATGTCACCAAAACTGGACTATTAAGTACTAAAAATAGTTGCTTCACTCTGACTGCTGACATTCACTTTAAGCCTAGTTCTACTGTGATCCACAGTATAATCACACAAATATCAGCAGGGTTACTTCAGGCCATTGAAGCAAACACCTATGTGTGTTTAATCAAAGCAGAGAGCGTAGAAAAGCTATGATATCCATTTAAAACTTTTGCCACACACAGCAGCAGTTTTTCAGTGATTTGGTTGTATGTGTGGTCAGTGAGGTCACACCAGAATGTTAAAGTGATATTGTCATTCTCACATTCATAACCACACATGTGGTTTACCACACACACTCTCACTCACACACACTCACAGTATTGTCCGTCTTTTTTAACCTCCAGTTCCAGGATGCTGTACGCGATGACTGTACCAGAGGGGATCTCCACGGAAACATCGCTGTCTATCTCAATGCTGTTGCTGTCCTTCACACACACCTGGGAGCACACATATACACACACATATAGGATTGGATTAGAGGAAGGCTGACTGATTTCTTTTTTTCTTATATTTTTGGGCGGCATAACCAGAATTTCACAAATTTATGGTGATCAAACTACAAAATAAGATATATGCTGATAATAATATACCTGATAAAACTTTTGAAAACTATTGGCATCATGATTAAAAAAAACGTCTAAGAGGCCTACCTTAACCGAGCTCCCCAGCATGCCAACCAGCCCGAGCACCCCTTGAAAGGTGCACTCTTCCACTTTTGTCTGGGTGATGGAGCAGGGGCTGGTGGTGAGGATCCTCTCCTTCACTAGCCCCACCACCTCAGCCCGCTTCTCTATCTGCCTCACCAGCACGTGCTGCATGTCCACCGATCTGATGTGAAGAGAAGCTGGTGTTAATGGTTTAAGACAGACTGATTGACAAATGGAAAATGACACCACGCCGCTGTGGTCTGAGGTGTTTAGCATGTGATGCCTGAAGTCCACATTTATAAGGAGTTCATTACATCACCAGTGAAGACCTCATCTCCTTACTCTTCGATGACAACCTGTATATGTGAAAGCAGTTTTTAAAAATAAAATAAAAAGTTTTTAAAATATTACATCATACCTGTTGTGAGAGTCAAGTAATAGCTTTTTCACATTCACCTCTTCTTTCTTCAGCTGGCCAAAACATGACTGGAGCTTGGTAGTGCCACGCCCCTCCAGTCTGATACTGGCAGAGCCGGCTTCGGGGCCCAGCTCACTAGCAAGTTTAGCTCCGTATGTCCCCTTGTAGGTCAAGAATTCTGACTCTGACACTCCTGAAAAAACACAAGATGTTACCCCGATATCAGCTTTGTTGAAATGTGTCTGGGAACTCACATGCACTACAATTTTCCTGTAACAACTTAAGTTTGAATCTGCACACCTACCTGGCATGAGCTCCTTGTCACCCAGCAACAAGTCGCCGAGAGTGAAATCTGTTGGTTGGTACCTGGGTCTCTGCCAAAACCAGCGCTTGCGTTTGATCACAAGCGCCATGGGAACCAGTTTGTGAGAGTCATTTACTCGAGAGACGTGGATGAGAAGTCCTTCGGGGTCAATCTCACGGACGAAGTTGGCAGTGGCCTTGGAAAACATGACTCCAGAAGACAAGCACTGCAGACAGCTGGAAGAGAAAGAAATTAAAGGTTTCAGCTTGGGCTTAATTTCTCTCCGACAGCAACCCTAATGTGTTTTATTTAAAAATCTAAACAACTGTGGGTGATTTCCAGTTGGTATTCTCCCCAGCTCTCTACCCTTGATTGTTTATGAGTGACTGAGAGGCCTGTGTCGGGGAGGGGGGGGGGTTAACCCCCAAATAGCAAGAAATCAGTGACTCATCGGACATAGAGGAAGTTCCCTGGATGTTAGGATACAACTTTAACAACAAAAACATGAGTACACACAGACACCAAGGTCCACTAATACTGCAGTCTCAGCTTTCATTGTTTAAATATTCACAATATTTGGATGTACAATAAAGAGGGGAGGGGAGTTTGGAGGAGAAGGCTGCGCAGCATTAGATGGTAGAGGAATGTTAAATAAAAGAAGATGATGGAGCTCAGGCTTTTGAAAACTATCCTCATGAATAAAATGTAAGAATGTTCAACTTCGCCGTTGAACATTAAGGCAAACTAACCATGACTTGACATAGATTCACTGTGTTGAGTCACTTGGGTTAAATTATTAAGCAGCTGCCGTAATGTCACCTGGGACTGTCCTTTAACCCCAAACTCGCACTGCAAAAGTTCACATTCTGAATATTTTATGTTTCTTTTGTTTAGTGTGTTCTGAACCAAGGAAACAAGGGGCATAAAAGGAATAACTGTCAAAGTGTCACATGCAATAACAATGTATGCGATAGATAGATAGATAGATAGATAGATAGATAGATAGATAGATAGATAGATAGATAGATAGATAGATAGATAGATAGATAGATAGATAGATAGATTTTCTATAGTAATGTAATGTGTCGATGAGCATAATCAGACGCTTCAGGTTGCTAAAGTAAACTGCAGTTGGACTCTGACAGTCCTGTTTTCGGCTCAGGCACCACGACCACCCCCATACACACGTGTGCCAGCCCATTTCCCGGCAGCCCACTTTTTCCAGTTCGAGCTACAGTAGCTGGGGCCGCGCGCGAGCTGGCGTAGTGAGTGAGGTCAATTGCGCACGAGCCTCAAGACGCATGACTTGGATGAATTTAAAGGGAGCCGGAGACTCAAAAATACTTTGACCGCAAAATAACAACACAGGTTGGGACAGTGGAACCATTCTTAGTCTCGCCATCGCACAGAAACACAGACTGACACGCAGTAGCCAATAAATAAAGTTTTTACCTTTCTCAGAGTTGACAGTCAGTAATGGAATGTGACCGATGATGACGTAAAAAATAAGATCCAAAAGTAGTCCTTTGGCTTTCTAAGTGAAAGTTCACACACAGCTATTTGAGCAAATGACGAAACTGTGAAGCAAATCCCCGAAAGACAGCACTGTCCGGGAGAAGCTACAGGCGAGTGCTGAGAGGACTGTACAGCTCTATTTCACAGAAGAGGATGAAGACGCCTCCTCCCACTGGAGTTAATTCTGATCATATGAGCACAGTGGGATGTGTATCTGTGTGTGTATCTGTGTGTCCGTTTCGGGACATGAGCAGACTTGCCTGTTTGAGGTTTTAGTTTTTTTCGTGAATTGTGCAGTGGAAAAAACTTATTAATACTATTCATTCATATGTGATGAGTAATCTTTAAAACGGATGTCGTTTACAGCAAAAGTTCATTCAGCAGCCAAACCACATCTTGCCTCACAACACCACCTCTGCAGTTGAAGTGGTCAAGCAATTTTAAGTCTTTATTTATTTATTTTAAATGAGCCAGAACATTAAGCTCAAAGAGAGTTATATGTTAAAAAGATAATTAAAAAAATAATAAATGAACTCATGTTTATAGGATATGAGGAAGTTTCCACTTAAGTATGCACGCCCACACATCCACATTTACACTATGGTTGTCAGGGTCAGGGTCTGTGAGCCAGCATTTTGACTTTATTTTGTATTTATGATTTTCTTATATTATATTGGAAATATGTTAAGTTCTTGTGCTGTAGGTACTAATAGTTAGGATTTAGTTGACTTTTATTCTAGTTTTTGTTTCATCAATTTCTCCTGATTTATAAGTCTTTTTCTTGTCCTCTGTGTTTTACTTTTAGTTATGCCCGTGATCTCATCTCCCTTATCTGTTCTCATGTGTCTCTCCTTGTGTTCCATGTCTCCCCATGTGTTTTAGGTCTGTCTGTTCCATATTGTCAAGCTTTTGTTGTCATGTCTACATTTCTCAATGTTTCCTGTTTTATTTTGAAGAGTCGGGAGTCGGCGTCGTTATGTTTATTCCAGTCAGCTGTTTCCCCCCGTGTGTCCACTTCCCCTGATCACCTGCTGTGTGTATTTAGTCTCTGTGTTTTCATTCAGGTCGTCTGTTTTCCTCCATCTAAGTAACTTCAGGTTTAAAGTCTTTAATGATTCTGTTCAGGTCATGTTCATGTTTCGTGTTTCCTCTTCATAGTTCCTGGCATGTACCTGTTCAGAATCATGTTCACGTCACTTTTGTTATAGTCATCACAGTTTATGTTTTCCCAGTTTTGGTTTTAGTTTTAGTTCTCACCCCCTGTACGCCTTGCTTTGTTTTTGTATTCATGTTTTTCCAGCCTAATAAACGGCTCGCCTTTTGTTTAAAGTCAGTTCTGTCTCCTTTCGGGTGTGCATTTGGGCCCTCCATCTCACTCCAACACAGTCTACTTCCGTGGATCGTGACATATGGTACTATAACAGGTTCTGTGATCAGGAGGTTTAAAGTTCATAAAAGTAATTTTCATGTTCATTAGTGAAAATGTAGATGCATTTTTTGTCTAAAACAATGTCTCCAAGTCATTATGAATAAAGTGCATTTAAAAAGTATATTTAAAATATTGTAGGTGGTAACAATTTAATTTCACCCAGGAATAGCTAATTCTGGAAACCTACTGTGGGATCATGCAATAATCATGTGTTTGGAAGATGGGCAAAATGAACAAAGTACATTAATAAGGTTTCACACATAAAGGTTAAAACTGTACTGAACTGAAAAAGACAAAGTTGGCACCAGCGTAATACACGGTTTCTCTGAAAATGATAAGAAACTTTGCTTTTCATTTATATTTAATATATTTATGAGTTACTTTTAGTTTTAAAACCTTAAGTCCTTTCTGCATTTACTTTTTCTTTCTTTTCCACTACTTTCTATCAATATTTTAATCATTTATGTTTTCTTATTCTCATTATCTGAATTATCTGACTATTTCAAATTTTCCATTTTTCCTATCTCTAATAATTGGCTATGTACCACAGGCCTTCAAGGTGGCTGTAGTTAAACCCTTACTTAAAAAGCAATCTCTAGACCCAGCTGTCTTAGCTAATTATAGGCCAATCTCCAACCTTCCTTTCATATCAAAAATCCTTGAAAGAGTAGTTGTCAAACAGCTAACAGATCATCTGCAGAGGAATGGCTTATTTGAAGAGTTTCAGTCAGGTTTCAGAGCTCATCACAGCACAGAAACATCTTTAGTGAAGGTTACAAATGATCTTCTTATGGCCTCTGACAGTGGACTCATCTCTGTGCTTGTCCTGCTAGACCTTAGTGCAGCGTTCGATACTGTTGATCATAATATCCTATTAGAGCGATTGGAACATGCTGTAGGTATTACAGGTACTGCGCTGCAGTGGTTTGTATCATATCTATCTAATAGACTCCAATTTGTTCAAGTAAATGAAGAGTCCTCTTCACACACTAAGGTCTATTATGGTGTTCCTCAGGGTTCAGTGCTAGGACCAATTCTATTTACATTATACATGCTTCCCCTAGGCAGCATCATTAGAAGACATAGCATAAATTTTCACTGCTATGCAGATGATACGCAGCTCTATCTATCCATGAAGCCAGGTAACACACACCAATTAGTTAAACTGCAGGAATGTCTTAAAGACATAAAGACCTGGATGGCCGCTAACTTTCTGCTTCTTAATTCAGATAAAACTGAGGTTATTGTACTCGGCCCTGAAAATCTTAGAAATATGGTATCTAACCAGATTCTTACTCTGGATGGCATTACCTTGGCCTCCAGTAATGCTGTGAGGAACCTTGGAGTCATTTTTGACCAGGACATGTCCTTCAAGGCACATATTAAACAAATATGTAAGACTGCTTTCTTCCATTTGCGCAACATCTCTAAAATTAGAAATATCCTGTCTCAGAGTGACGCTGAAAAACTAGTTCATGCCTTCATTACTTCCAGGCTGGACTACTGTAATTCTTTATTATCAGGATGTCCTAAAAACTCGCTGAAAAGTCTTCAGCTAATCCAAAATGCTGCAGCAAGAGTACTGACAGGGACTAGGAAGAGAGAGCATATTTCTCCTGTTTTGGCTTCCCTTCATTGGCTTCCTGTTAAATCCAGAATTGAATTCAAAATCCTGCTCCTCACTTACAAGGTCTTAAATAATCAGGCCCCATCTTATCTTAATGACCTTGTAGTACCATATCACCCAATTAGAGCACTTCGCTCTCGCTCTGCAGGCCTACTTGTTGTCCCTAGGGTATTTAAAAGTAGAATGGGAGGGAGAGCCTTCAGTTTTCAGGCCCCTCTTCTGTGGAACCAGCTTCCAGTTTGGATTCGGGAGACAGACACTATCTCTACTTTCAAGATTAGGCTTAAAACTTTCCTTTTTGCTAAAGCATATAGTTAGGGCTGGACCAGGTGACCCTGAATCCTCCCTTAGTTATGCTGCAATAGATGTAGGCTGCCGGGGATTCCCATGATGCATCGAGTTTTTCCTTTTCACCTTCTCACTCACTATGTGTTAATAGACCTCTCTGCATCGAATCATGTCTGTTATTAATCTCTGTCTCTCTTCCACAGCATGTCTTTATCCTGTTTTCCTTCTTTCACCCCAACCGGTCGCAGCAGATGGCCGCCCCTCCCTGAGCCTGGTTCTGCCGGAGGTTTCTTCCTGTTAAAAGGGAGTTTTTCCTTCCCACTGTCGCCAAAGTGCTTGCTCATAGGGGGTCATATGATATGATTGTTGGGTTTTTCTCTGTATTTAATATTGTGCTATCTACTGTACAATATAAAGCGCCTTGAGGCGACTTTTGTTGTGATTTGGCGCTATATAAATAAAATTGAATTGAATTGAATTGAATTTTGATCATTCTTCAGTGTTTTATGAGCCATATTTTCAGTGTAGAAAACAGGTCACCTAACATAACATGTTGTTACTATGTTATTACTGCTTTTTAATGTGTAATTTCCTGATTTATAAAATAACTTTAAATGTAGAATTAAAACTACAGCCATGAAATAAATGGAATTCTGATTGCATGAAAGTAGTTTAACCTTTAGTGCCTCTACAATATCTTAATAATATTGGGGTAAATGATTTTTTAAAAAAGAAGAAGAAACCACAGGGAGGAAAAACAGCTTAGTAAAAAACAGGAGGTGAAACACAAATATACCTGTTCACAAAAAGATGATGGTGATTGTTTTTGATTTATATTTAAAAATCATCAAAGGTGATTTTTTTTTAAAAATTTTTTTTGGATATTTGTTTATAAACAGAACATTAAAAAAAAGAGTAAAGAAAAAGAAAAAATGTTCTGGCTCTGAATTTATGATACTGAACTCATCTGTGTAATCTTCCTTTAATTATAGATGTTATGAAATTCCGTACTTTACAGTGTAAACTTTTAAACAACAGACATCATTGCACTATTACATGCATTATTTTTGTATTGCAAATGTTCTGTAATTATTTATTTGATTATGGAGTGATGATGTAATTGGATTTTTGCCAAGTTTTGTCACCGACTTTGATTACAAATATTACCAAATGTAAATTAGGTCCTGACTGTAGAAACCAACACATTTTCAAATGGCAAAACAGTCTGGTGTGCCATTTTTACTGTTTAAATTCTGTCTTTTACATCTTAAGTTTCAGTTCCTTTAAGAGTGACGTTGAGGTGCCAGACTCAGAGGGGCAGACTGTCTGCACAGGGTTGGGTCATTCTGACCTCCAGCAATCCCTTTAGTTGGCATAGGAGCGTAACTAATAAAGGTCCTCTTTTCTCTTTGTCAAAATAACTGATGATTGAGGCAACAGGATGCCTGCTTGTGGCCACTTCCCACTTCTTTTTTCACATATTTTCATTTTTCTTCCAAGTGTCGAAGAAAGTAAGATTAATAACCCGACTTTGCCTCCATTACTGGGAGATGCTCGGTTGGTTGGAGGAGCTGGAGTGGATCTTGTCATTTCACAGGATTTCAAGTTTGTAAAACAGTACTTGGGTCTCTGTGTCTTTTGTGAGGCTGCCAAAGAGCTGATGAAGGTGGCGAGGCAAATGCTGTGAACCTAGTCATCTCACTGCACCTGAATGTATGATCTTTATTTTCCCTCACATTCAAAGTTTTTTTTTTTCCAAAGTAGGATGTGAAGTAAATCCAGGCAGCCCTCCTATCTCTCTCCACTTCTACTCTCCTAAACAGATTACTGAAGCCACTGTATCAACCATGTCTCTAAGGTGGCTGTGGGATAATTTGGTTGAGATGTTAAAGGAAGTCAAAATTGGCAACCTGTGTTATTAAAAAATAACAAATATCATTCCAAAAATGACATATATGTTATAGTACTGTTAACCCAACCTTACTGCACAGAAATAAGAATATATTTGATCAATCTGACACTATTTAAGTAAACTGCAATGACGCACACATGGACACACTATTTTTTATTAGGTACACCTTGCTAGTACCAGGTTGGACACCATTTAGCCTTCAGAGCTGCTTTCATTCTTTGGTAGTACGGATTCAACGAGGTGCTGGAAACATTCCTCAGAGATTTTGGCCCATATTGACATTACAGCATCACACAGTTGCTGCACAGGTGCTCTGTTGAATTGAGATCTGATAACTGTGGAGGTCATTTGAGTAGAGTGAACTCATTCCCGTGTTTAAGGAACCAGTTTGAGATCATTTGAGCTTTGTGACATAGAACGTTATCCTGCTGAAAGCAGCTATGAGAAGAAGGGTATACTGGGGTCATAAAGGGATGGACATGGTCTACAACAACACTCAATTAGGCTGTGGTGCTTAAACGATGCTCAGTTGGTACACTAAGACCAGCCTGAATCATTCATATTAGCAGGATTAAACCATGCTTTTCTGTTGTTTATACTAAAGTCTGACCCTACCATCTGCATGCCAAACCAGGCTCATCAGACCAGGCAATGTTTTTCAAATCTTCTGTTTTTAATGAGCCTTTGCGAATCGTAGCTTCAGTTTCCTGTTCTTAGTTGACATGAGTGTGACCTGGGGTGGTCTTCTGCACTGAAAAAAAAAGTTATTTCAATTTACTTGATTTTATTGTGTACATCGGTCCCACATAATATGAATAAGTATGACTGACTTAATTTTCCACTTTCCCTCAAGTAATTAATGCTTGTCAAATTGAAGTATTTTATTTACATCAGATTACTTTAAAAACTCATGTTTGATGTACACACTATTTATCTGTTACCTTAATATCAATGCATTGCATAATGTCAATATATTTTAAAGTTTAACACCAACTTATTTTTGATTGCCAGTGGTACACAATGATATTGTGTAATGTAAACACATTGCAATTATGTTCCTGCAACACAAATTATGGCTTTAAATCCTACTTAATTTTTTCAATTTACTGATCATTATTGACAAAAAAGGCAAAGACTATGAGTGCTGCTGAACAATTCACCTTTATTAAACTGTAACAGCAGTGAAAGCAGCAAGCTGCCATAAACAAGCCCAAAATCACATCTATATAAACTTGTTAACACATTTTTAAAGATAGCCTGCAGAAATAACTAAAAGAAAAATGTAAGACATTTGCAAATATTTCACAAAAAACTGACCTTAGCAGCAAATAAAAGAAAGTGCTTATAGATGATCCAGTCATCTCTTACATATAACATTTGTATTAATTACACAATTGAAAATGTAAACTAAATTAAGACTACCTGGAAAAAAAAAAAAAAAGCAACACACTTTTATGAATAAACAGATTTACACAAATATAACTTGTGTATTATTTGACAACGATTTCAGCTTCTGTACAAGTATTTACCTGTACAAAATTTCAACTACATCAAGCCTTAAATGACATTGTCACATAGCTAATACCAAACACCTACATGAATCTTAATCTTCCTTTTAAACATGTAAGCAGGACATTAAGGTTGACTCAGAACATATTGCTAAAAATCGTCAGTAAATATTTCTTACAATATGATACCAAAAGGAAAAATCATCCTGCATTGCAGTCACAAGAGGGGAAAGAAATAAAAACATAAGCAGTATAACATTACTGAACACAAAATGAAAAACTGCAAAGAATTGCAGAAGTGCAGTCTTTGACTCCTCAATGAAACAGACGGTTTTTGAGAGCAAGAACTTTGTTGGAGAGTTTAGCTCCATTCAGTTCAATGAAAACCTTCTGGAAAAAGTCAAAGGTGTAGCGGAGGTCAGCAGGGTAGGCAAGGTTTAATGCATACATGAGTCCAAATAGCATTATCACAGCAAACGTTACATTATCCAAATTCTTCAAGACCCTGATTAGCCTTCAAAGACAACTGTTGTACATCTGCTGAAGCTTGCTCTTTAAGAAGATAAATTCCAACAGTGTGGTCTTCAACAGTCTCACTGATGGCATGTTCTTCCATGCCCTGTAAAAAAAAAAGAAGCCATGTTAGTCATTTCATGCCAGGTAAGCAATATGACACTGTGGAATGTCCTAAAAAATAAAATAAATAAAGACAAGTACATACCACATACTCCCAGATAAGCATGCCAGGATCTTCACCCATATAGATACACACTCCCTTGACACACTCACGTCCAGCATCAGCATCTTCACACTGAAATGAAATGTATGTAATTAGCATCTTCATTCAGCCCTTGTCCTTTGATTTAAGTTTTAATAGTGTACTTTACATGAATGCTTTTAAAGTAAAGGCACACAAACTAATAAAGATAAGTTGACAAAGTGAAGGTTAAAAACAACAAGCAGATGTAATAGTACAAAATGAGAGAATTTATCATGGGAAAACATTTAAAGTCTTCCACAATTATAAAAAGCTTCATCCAAAAAGGATAATGTTAAGTGAGTGTTGAGGCTTTATCACTTACATTATCCATTTGTGACACTGAATCCTTTTCAGTATTAGTCCAAGCCCTCCTCTTCTGTTGACCAACTTCACCAGGTTGTCCAAGTGGAGATTCAGCTGAGACAGGAACTTTGTTTGAGGGGGGATGGTGGCAATTCTCTTAAACTCAGCGTTGATCTGAAAACATGAGCACAGAGGAATGAGCTTCAAAGGTTTAATACCTGGAAGAAGGCTGCAATCACTCATGCTGAAGAAGTGGGCTGTCAAATAACAACTGTGCCTTAACCATTTGAGGCTAATACCGCAAGAACACCGTGAATGAGGCAAACTTTACCTCATGGACATCAAATAGAGCAGGCCATCTTGCCATGAAAGCCTCCACCATTGGTGCATCACGAACAACTTCATGTCTTCTGTATGACAAAGTATTTTCCATCTTGAGTTTCACCAACTCTCTGTTGTTCCTCTTTTATATGTCCAAAAGTAAAGTTTTCTGCACCGCCTCTAGGCTGTCCTCATTTTCTTCTGATGGGTATGTTGGGTAAAAAAGGCACGGCTGAGGGCTTCGGAGGCTTGGGCAGGATCAAGAACAATATCATCCTCATGCTGCATAGTGGTGGGCCTTGACATGTCAATAGCTTTAAGAGTCCCTTTGTCTGCTACTTCTAAACTGAGGTGAGGTTAAGAAACTCATTCCCAAACAAGGAATCCATATACTGAAGTCTGAAACTGCCCTGAAGACCACACTGTCTCTTGACTTCAACGATGAGATCCAACAATGAGAGAGAGTGAGCCTTCGACAGGTTCCGTCAGTCAAGACAGTTTTTAGGACCATAGGACTCCCCATAGGACTCTGTAGGCAAAAAAGAATTACATATCAGACATTCAGAAAGAATCATTTCATTTTAGTTTTCATACAGCTATCCATACCCAATAGTCAAAGTTATAAAGATCAGACATAAAAAAGAAGAATTTATCTAATGAAATACATGCAACTGAACTTATTACACTTATCGAACACCTTTTATTCCTGTATGCCTTTTTAAAGTCACAATGTGGCCTGATCCAATCTTATAGTCAACCAATGGATAAGTATCAAGGAGTTCAGAGTGAAACGAGAGTGAATATTCTTGTGGATACTGGGTTGAGCTCAAAAGCTCTGTAGTGCTCTCTGTACCAGCCACCAAGCTCTCTGACAATGTAGAATATGCTGTGGTACAATGCAGATATGGTTTTTCAGTATTCTGGCAATCCACCTGCTGCACTGTGGGCCAGTACCATTCCCTTTCTATAAGTTATACTCTTTAATGTCACACACTGTGCAAGGTCGCCCTCTAGAATGTCAGGGAATATGTACCTAATGAGTTTAGCTATCTCCTCTTTAAGCAAATCCACTAGAAAAGCTGATACAGCTGAGACCTCTAATTCAGACTTGCCAAGAGATGGGGAGTTTAGATGGCAAGCTATCATCATCTGATGTTTTGACTTCTGTAATCATAAAGGTAAAAATGCCACCATCACAAAAAACATTAATTTTAATTGAAAAAAATGTATTCTGGACCAGAAGAGCATCAATGGTTTCTTTAAAGTACCAATCTTTCCCTCATTTATACATAATGTTTTGAGAAGCAGCTCACATATGTTCCACACAAAGTAGAAAAAAAAAAAGGGGGGGGGGGTTAATGGATTCGCAATACATCACTTAATAAGACATACTTTGTTGAACAAACTTATCTCTTTGTAGATATCTGCTGTATTATTTGGGCTTGACCAATAGAATAGTCAAGTAAGTGACACTTCACCTAAAACAATGACTAAAAGGAAAGATGATTTGGCATTTATGGGCACAGGTTCTTAAATCCACGTCTAAGGTGGCAGGATCCTTATTATAACTGGAGTGTGTGTCAGCAGCCAGAATTAAGGTGTGGCACTGTGGCGCTCCCAGCTTCTTAAACTCTGACGGTTACAGCCAGACTAATTAGCCACTGTAGTCATAACTAGCACGAGTAACACAAACACTATTGCGCTCTCTCAGTGACGTTTTAGCTTGCTAAGCCATCAAAAACGTCAGTGCTCTCTCTCACATACATAAATTCCATATCCAACCGACAACAGCTGCTTTCTCCCGACTTTATTTTTCAGCTTTAGCCACGTAGCTAATACCAACTTTAGCTAGCACTGTAAAAGAAAAAACAACAACATGTAGATGCATTACAGACTACTATTTATATACTATGCACTACAATAATTCTGTGAAAACGTTACCAACTAAAACAAGTTTATTTAAATTACGTACCTTCTCAGTATGCCTGACTCAGTGCCAAAGGTTGCATGTGGCTGAACAGTCTTCCAGAATCTAGCGGTCAATTGCGCTCTGCTTAAATTATGTTGTTGTCTTATTGGATAAGACTCTAGGTCTTATTATCCAATCATATTTAGTTGTTGTCTTTGAATATATTGCATCATTTCCGTTTGTGGTCAAACATGATTACAGTGGTTTTAGTATTCTAATTTAGTCACTTTAAATCAATGCAAGAAAAATGAGTAGTTTCAGTATTGTTTATAATCAAGTAAATGACACATTATTCAATCATGTAAATAAGAGAAACATAAAAGGCTTGTGTAACATTAACTAAATTCATTTGTGCAAATTCAAAAGCCTGCCAATTCCCATTTTTTCAGTGTGCTGACATTTTGTGCATTCAGAGATGCTCTTCTGCATGCCTTGGCTGTAACAACTGGTTATTTGAGGTACTGTTGCCTTTAATCTGCTGGAAGCAACCAGGCTCAGACCTCTCTGATGTCTGGCATCAAGAAGGCGTTTTCACCCAGAGCTGCTTCTAAGTGGATATTTGAATGGAATGAGTTGCTGGCATGTGATTGGCTGATTAGATATTTGCATAAAGGAGCAGTTGAACAGGTGAATCTTCTAATGTGGCTGAGAGTGTAGTCTTTAATTTGTTAGTACGCCTATTTGTTTCATGCTACCGGTCCAGATTTCCACTGCGATGATTAACATTATGCATCAATGTGAATGTGTTATTTGAGCATACCTTTATAATCTGAGCCAATATGACCCAGAAAGGAAGAAATTCATAAAGTAGCCATATGCTTCCTCACTGGGTTTAAAGTTTTCACAACAGAGTCATGCGGTGGCTGAGGCCGATGAAACTACAGAGAATGCTCACCTGAATCTGCAGCCCCCCACCCCTGTTACACAAAGCTTTGTAGCTAGTTTGATCTCATCCTGCTGTCACCCTGCAACTCCCCTGACTCTGTGGGGGGCACACAGTCAGCACCAAATGGCAAAAGACACACTTAGCAACTAGCTGATGAATATACTGGAGCATTTAGCAGCTAAAGCCCTACATTTTCTCCTCAGAGTTCTTGAAGACCACAAATTAAATTAAAGGTAACAACAGTGATTTTGCTTATGACATCTGGGTCTTTCAAAAAGTTTACCACATGCTAATTTTAAGGTTAAATGTCAGTGCCTTTTAACTTGTTTTTGAGCCCTACAAGCGTCTAAAAACAAACTGCAGGGTAAAATATTTTACTATGTATCCTTAAAATGTTCCAAATGATCAACAAATAAATTAAATACAGCATTTATGTGATTTTTACCAAATATATTTCTGTGCAGGCATTACTCACAAAAATGTTTCAGGTATTTTAGCACAAAAGGAGGTTTATGGTCCTGTGAAATAAAGATATTCTCTTTCTGATTGACAGGCATTCCTTTGAGAAGATCTTGAGAACTAAGAGAAAGTAAAAGCGGAGGTTTTTGGAAAACAGGAGGACATCTGGAGAATATTAAAGTTAGGAAAACTGATATTAGGAACAAGAAGCATTTTGCAAATAAGAACTGACTATGTGGGAAAGTCATCAGATCTAATGTGAGCTGGGATTCAATGGAAGCTCGCACAACTCTGCAAATGACACGCAGGTCTACATGATGGATGGACAGTGTTTTCCAGCTGGAATAAAAAAAAAAAAAAGGGAGTGCAGTACTTCCGAACATGTCAAATTATTTATCAAAGGACATAACTGAACCTTATTGTCTGCTTTATTTGCTGACTGCTAAATCACATTTAATACATAATTAAACTTAGTACAAAAACTAAGGAACTTTATGTTTATCTTTTATTTTAATAAATGTAATACTTTTGGAAAGCCTGTTTATTTCCTCTAAATGGAGCCACATCTGTGAGGAAAATGCACTTGTGGGTTGTGCCCATGAAAAACTTCTCTGCCAATGTCAGGCAGCTTATTCTGCTATTGAATCTTGTTTTGAGGTTCCACCACCCCAGGTGGAGTCAGCAACATTCATACAGCAGGTGGATCAAAGCGTAGAGAAGATGCAGGGAACACTATGTTGATTGCTGCATCGATGAGATACCAACTTTTGGTGTGGGGAGGGATCTCCTTCACGTGAAAAACAAGCTGGTCATCATTGGAGGCAATCAAAATGCAGAGACATATTGACATGAGATTCTGCAACCAGTGGCAATCTAATACTTCCACATTCTGGGACTGAACTTTTTCCTTAAAGATGAAAATACTACCAATACAGAGCAGGGTTTATCAGAGACTACCTCCCCTCCAGAACATGGGGATAGAGAGGATGGCATGGCCTGCCTCAAGCCCAATACAGTGTGTGACCAAGCTGCTGACCAGCAGGAGGAGGTTGTAGGCTGTTGTGGCTGTGTACGATTCTTCCGCATGCTAATAATTTAATAATAAATATTAAATTGTCAGCATGTCTTGTTTCTTCAGACTTTATTTATCAAATCAAATAAATGACACCAAATAAGAGTAAAAAGCAGAAAAAGCTAAGCTAAAAACTTTGGCATTGGCAGAGAAGCCTTTCATGGGTGTAATTCACGTACTCAACTCTGCTGCTCAACCCAGAAATGCATTTTCTTTACAAATTTAAGTGGAAATAAACAGGCTCTCCAATTGTGTAAGATTTATTGCCAAGAAGCATTTGTTGCAACAAAGAAATAATCAACCAAACACATGTTTCTTTACTTTATGTGCCAAGTTTATTTCAATGAGGGGGCATTTTTTTGATGACCATTTGAAGAGACTGGTAGTGAGGCAAACAAGAACCTGTCAGACACCATTACTTGTCCATCCCTTGTAGAGTTTATCTTCTTTCAACATGGAGTGTCATTGCCATTTCCTCAATGAAAACCTGTGCACATGATCCCATGACAGGATTGATTATAACAAGGCAGCATACTGACTCCTGTTTATCACAAGAATCTCTAATCGGGCCTCAGCTGGAATAATAAGAAATTCTTCGAGTCACGATGTTAACTCGATGGAGCACATGAGCAAGATAAAAAAACATTTGCACAAGTTCCCATCAGCCCCTGACCCTCATTTTCTCTCCAGCTAAGAATCATACTGACATCATTAAAACATTTTTAGTCTGAATAAAAGTGCAAAACTGCTACAGCAGCTCCTTGAATGCAGCACTGCAATAAAAAGGCACTTTGGTAAAAGCAGAGATACAATGAAACATACAGATATGCACCTTTAGTCTATGCTTACATGTAAATTACAGTTACAGGAGGGAAAAGCCTAGGAAGAACCATTGGAAAAAAAAAGAATACAAAAAACCAAAACACACCAATAAAAGTTCTATAGGTTGTGCTCAGTTCTAAAAGAGGAAGCAGGAAGTGTGGATCCAGGTTACACTGACATGGAACATTACACAGGCAGGTCAGGACACTTGGAGTCTGCCCTCAGTTCAGTTTCATACTTCCCTCTTAATAATAAGTCGACTGCAGACATTTGGTAAAATCCAAAGTTCACCACAGCACAGGGAAGTCCATTTTGCTGAATCCGGGATCTCTGCGCAGCTCCCAGTACGTGTTGTTGCTCACCCAAGTGTCATCCTTAGACTTCCTGTCAGCAAAACACAAATGATCATGAATTAGTATGACTGAAAGATATTGAATTATGCACCACAAAATTACAAATATTAACTACAGATGGAGACAGAAAAATGAGCGACCTTGTGAACATTTCCCAAATATTATAAAGCATTTCTCCAAACATCCTGGTTTTATTTGGATGTTTACATTACTTTAATTTGCACACAAAAAACATTTTTTAGTCAGTTATAGTAAAAGTGTATCCAGTTGCTGGATAACAGCCTGCAGTAATTTCTTGTAGTTTTCAGCTAGTTTCACTCACGTCTCCTGAGCATCATCGGCCCATTTTTTTCTTTGGCAAACCTTTAAGCACCTCCAGATTTGATGGTCTTCTGGCACAGACTTTGGTCTCAAATCACCCCACAGATTTTCAGGGCTTCGTGCAGGTCTGTTAATGACATTCACTTTGGTCTTCTGGAGGTACGGCTTCACCACGAGCGACCCATGTTTTGGGTCATTGTTGTGTTGGAAGACAAAGTGACGACTCAGACATAATTGTGCCGCTGAGGTTTTCTTTCATTATCTTCACATTATCTTCTTCATGATTCCTTCCACCTTGATGAGATTCTCAGTTCCAGAAGCATCCCCACAGTATAATATTCACACCAACGTGTTTCACTGTGGGGACACTGTTCTTTGGGCTGTACACCTCTCCCCATGTTCTCCAAATATAAACAGTTTCTTTGGCCAGGATTTGGCAGGATTCTAGCGATTGTCTTCCTTGAGACTACAATTCCCAACTTGATTAAATCATTCATTAGTGTCTTGGCAGTTCCAGGCTCTTTAGATTTCTCACTAGTTTGAGTCTTTTGCTTTCTACCTCTGCCAGGTTAGTTCTTTGTGGCTCCATTTGAATTGCTTGATACTTCTACAGTTCTACAGTTCTTGACACTTGGAAACACTGTGATAACTTTGCTTTGTGAGCATCAACAATTCTTTAAAGTCTAAACTGATTTCTTTTGTTTTTGTCTTGATGCTTTCTCAAGTGACAGCTCAAACCCTTACTGAAGTTTTTATACTGTGTGTAGGCTGAAAGATAAAGTCAAAATCAAAGTTAGTAGCATTTCAGAGTTAACCTAAGCTTGCAGAGCATAGCAGTCGTTTGTGCTATAGTTTAATAAAAAGTTCAGTTTATCAGGGGATTGATCATTTTGACCCTTGTATTTTTTGTTTTTTCCTGAAATAATTATTTTATTGGGTGCAAACAGAAAACTAGTGCGTTTAGAAGTGCATGTTGAAAATCATTTGCTCTGCTAAAAGGAACATTATGAGAAAAACTTTAAATTTCATACAGGAGCTAATAATTTTACCCTCATCTGTACTTTGAGTTACAACAAGCCCAGGATTATGTTGGGGGGGGGAAAAAACCCAAACAAACAAACAACAAAAACCACACACACAAACACCGCACACAAAGACCTTACAGACAAGGAAAAGAGCATCATACTTGAAAAAGCGTGGCTGGTGTGTCATGTTGTTGTCCTGCAGCACTTTCCTCCTCTCCCTCTGGAGCTGCTCTATTCTCTGCTTCTGCTCCTCAGCTCCATCTACATTCCCCTCCTCCAGCAGCCTGGAATAAATATACAGAAAAGCAGTCAGAGTGGGGATCAGTGCAGATTTGTTCCTGCTGCCTGTCAGTGACATTCCCAACCTCCACAAAAAAGAAAAACTCCAGCTTTCGGGCAGTTTCGGAAGTGACTTGATGCCGCTGTAACAATATTAACTTCTGAATGATGTCACTTAATAACATAGCGTTGGTAGTTAATCACTGGATAGCTGTTACACAACTTTGTAAAGCTGCTGGATTCATGTTAACAAAACATTTTCTAGTTACTCAAATTCAAATGAAAGAACAAAGATTTTTCTTTTCATTTATGTATTTATGTTGACTCACTGAAATATGTTGAAACCATGTCCCTTCTTATAGAGATATTATACTTATAGAGTTATTCAACTATTCTAGGACAGTAGGAATATATCTTTTGAACATGTAATTAAAAAAAAAAAATTACTATACATTTAAAATATTAGACTGTACATAAAAGATGAACACAACTTCCTGGTCTGAAAAGTAAAGCAAATGCATGTTTAAAAGGCAATGTGCATTCTTTGTAATGGCCAGCAGGGGGCGAATCTATACAGAACAAAAGGTTTCTTGGACTCATTTGTCTGTGAACAATCTGCTAATGTGTTTATACTCAAGATCTCTGGTTTTCAATCTTAAATATGTTGTTGTTTTTGTTAATTATGGTAAGAGTCAAAAAGCAGGATAAAGTAAATAGAAACTCCTTAACACAAACTTCTTCAAAACCTATTGTACACAATACTAAATATGCAAAACTTAATGTACGTTCTCAGTTAAATTTGAACAATACAGTCCAGATAAAAACAGGATGGGAAGCTGAAATAAACAGACACTAGAGGACAGGCAGGAAGAACTATGTGCAGGAGTGTACACGATAGCCAACTCCAGACACTAGCAATCGTGGCAAAAATTACCGTAACACAATCAAACAAATGTTGGAGAAAATGTCAGCCACATGCTGGTAACCATACCTACAATATGTTGGTATGAGATATTAAAGGCACACAAAAATACCAGAGGGCAGTGAAGGAAGAGAGGAATAATTCCTTTAAAGAAATTGTGTATCACTTTTAAGTGGCTTAAACTTGACCCACCAACGTATAACAGCTAGGTCAAGAATAAATAACATAGTCTCTGAGAATTCAACAAGATATATTTATCAAACAGTGGAGACCAGCTGAGGTGATCCTGACATATTGAACTGATCTGAGTTAACTCTCAGATCCAAAACCACACACACACCGATGTGGTGAATATAATGCCAAAAGTATTCACTTATCTGACTTCACCACATATGAACTTCTTAATCCGTAGGGTTTAATTTAATGCTGGCCCACCCTTTGCAGCTATAACAGGTTCAACTCTTCTGGGAAGGCTTTCTACAAGGTTTAGGAGTGTTTATGGGAATTCTTACAAAAGCGCATTTGTGAGCCCAGACATTGATGTTGGAAGGCCGGGCTCACAGTCTCTGCTCTAATTCATCCTACAGGTGTTCTATCGAGTTGAGGTCAGGACTGTACCATCCAGTCAAGTTCTTCCACACCAAACTCGCTCATCACTGTGTTTATGAACTTGGTTTGTGCACTGGTGTGCAGTCATGTTGGAACAGGAAGGGGTCATAAACAAACTGTTCCCACAAAGTTGGCAGCATGAAATTGTCCAGAATATCTTGGTATGCTGAAGCATTAAGAGTTCCTTTGACTGGAAATGAGGGGCTGAGCTCAATGCCCGAAAAACAACCCCCATACCATAAGCCCCCCTCCACCAAACTTGACACAATGCAGTCAGACAAGTACAGTTTCTCCAGGCTACCACCAGACCTAGACTCATCCATCAGATTGTCAGAGACAGAAGTATGATACGTCAATCCAGAGATCACGTCTCCACTGCTCTAGAGTCCAGTGGCGGCGTGATTTACACCACTGTATCTGATGATTTGCACTGTGCTTGGTGATGGGTGAGTGAATACTTTTGGCAATATAGTGCATCACATCCAGTTTCAAAACACCAAGTTGTTGACAGCCAAAATGGTCAATGTGAGACTTGAAGATGTTCTATATACAGTATATGTTTAAAGGACAAATCTCTCTCTACAAGCAAGGACATACACAATACTCTTCATCTTTCTGGATCTAGACTAGTATAGCTGTTGCCATGGTTATGTTCATACTTCTGCCTTGTGCTGCTTCACACCACATGGGCAAAGCCAGACTTGGCCCAGAAGCTCATGGAACCAAATGGTCAGATTTTACAGCTTTAAATCTATCTATTGTATAAGACCATCTGTTTTTGTTGTTTATTGTAATCAGGACTAAGAAAACAAACTGAGATTCTCAATGTTACAGTGTGTACACAGAAATGAGAGACAAAGAGTGGCAACCTCTGGTCCGGCCTGAAGCGCGTGTCTGAGGGGGGCAGCAGAGGTCTTAAAGCAGGGTCCAGCTCATTTAACTCCACCGCAAACTGGGTGAAGCCGTAGTACTGTTCTTGGTCCACTGGCATTGGATCTAAACACAGACAGACATAAAAACAAGCAGCTATAATATCATGTTCAGGTCAGTTGTGTGCTTTGACTGAAGCGGTGCAAGACAGTGTGACCGACACTTCCAGCGACTCCTCACTTACTTGCTCTCCAGATACACGTGGCAGACGGTGGCTTCCCTTGAAACACTGCTTCGTGCCATTTTCCAAATATGGAGTGCACCACTTTTCCATCTGAATCTGTAACCACACCCTCTATCTCATTCACTGTAGAGCTCCATGTTCTTGCCTAAAAAGGAAATTTTTTTTTTTTTAAAAAAAAAGAAGGACACGATACATATACATTACACCATACAAAAGCAGACATTATTTGTATCATACAAACTATGCACTAAATCCTAAATGAATCCTCTTAAATTTAAAAGAAACTGCAGCATTGTTACTTTTTCTGCATTTATTTTTTTTACAGGTCAGCTTCTTATTTGTCCAGTAGATGGTGCTGTTTAAGCTTCTAGTGTTGAAGGACTTTGGCTTACTACTGCTATTACGGCTTTATGTGCAAGAAATGGAGATTTGAATGAGCAGTAATTTTATAACAAGTGTGGATCATTTTTAAGAGCCTGCTCAGGGAGTTTATTAAAAAAAAAAATCACATGTTAAAATTACTAATAACAACAGCATGACAGAGAATCACGTGTATTTAGCAAAATAATATTACAAACAGTAAGGGGGGAAAGTTTACTCTAATAATGGTGGCTTACACACAGCATCTTTGTGTCCTAACCTTAACAAATGTAATTTTGCACTGGCAGACATTGCTGTTGATGTTTTTGATCGCCATCTCTCCGTAGTGTTCAATCCAACGCTGGCCACTCAGGATGTTATGGATGCAGGATGTCACCTTGTTCCATTCATAATGGTCCCCAAACCTGCAGAAAACACACACATATACACACAATGCAATCACGCTGCTAAAACCCTGCGCCGTTTAGCCTGCACTCATTACACATCCACAACAAAATAGAAAAAAGTAAAGAACCTACGCAGGTAGCGTGACACGGGTGGTTCCCATGGGAACGATTTCCATGGATTTTCCCCAGAATTTATTTTTCCATCGAACATCTGGAGAGAACAATAGAGCATTAAGGGAACAATCTGTAGCTTCTTTGACTATCCAAGTTATTTTTTAACAACATGCCAGAATGCATCAGAGCTTCCACAAGCTATATTAGTATAATCAATAGAGTCATTTTATAGAGTACAATGATGCTAAGCAGTTAATTATGACATGATAGGAAGGTACAAAATGATGGTCAAATGAGGTTATTTAGATCGGCTAAGACACTAGTTTCTGCTTCATGTAAAATCTACAGCATGCAGCAAACACACAGGAACAAGGTGTGGGAGCTCTGATGTAATCTGCAAGAAGCCCAGGCAGACAAGAGGGTGGATGTGGGGTGTTTATTCCAAATAATCACTGTGGGGCTCACCTTGCCAAAAGGTGAAGTTCTTTGAATCAGCATGACATGCTGACACAGGCGGGTGATGACTCACCTGGAAAGTGGGGAGAAAAAGAAAACAATAATGAGGTCCTTTATGAAAAGGTTGGGTCTGCAAGTTGAAAGTTAATTCTTTGCTAGCTCTACAACCAATAAAGCATCAGATCACCGCAGGGCACCATTTCACTGCACTACATTTGTTGCTACTACTAGCCTAGTTTTGTGAAAAGAGTCATGAAGAAAGTGGCATTCATGTTTCCCCCCTCTTTTTGTAAACAGAATCTAATGAAGTTGTCACAAATAATTTGACAGTTGCATTAACTTAGAGATGACAAAACAGCTGTGTGCAGTCTGAAGAGAATGTGTAAACTTTGTGACTTCTACCTGCTCAGCTATAAACCTGAAGCCCTTATCAGGCCTGTCACACTCGTACGTCTCTCCCAGGACGGGGTTAAAGGGTTTGCTTCCTGCTCGGTAGTAGGTGGATGCATACGAAGATATTGCAAATGTAGCAACATAGACCTGCGCAAGGAAGGAAGAAAGGGATGGCTCAGTGAATGACACTTGGTTCCAAACAAGAACAGTAAGATGTTCCCACTCTGTCATTCTGTTCAAAAAATAAATATGTCAAATCTGAAAAACACCCTCAGAGTCAGCCACGGGGAAAGCTCGAGCCCCCTCATACACTGGAGCTCAATCAATTTCAAACCCACACTAAGAAGTCAAAATAATATTTTTTTTTCCCGTCGGAACATCTTTGTACCTACAACCAACTTCAAAAAGTGAGTTTTGAGAAATTTGCATGGGTCCATGTATGGGATGGGTAGCTGCTTTTTACATTACACTCAGATACAAGAACTGATTTGGTTGTAGTTTTAATGAAACAAGATAAAGCAGAAGGTGTCAAATTTCAGCCGACCTTTACATACTTGAGGGCCTGAAAGTCCAATAATTTTCATAGTATGAAGGTCAAATTCAAATTCATGTTCAAGTTTCACTACAAAAGAAAAAAAACAAAAAGCTGAGAGCAGGGTGGGCTCAGGCAGGAAGCACTCACTCTCTTCCATGGAATGAGCCTGTAATTGGTATTTGCAAAAAATTCACGCCTCAGACTATGAAGATAAAACTGTTTATAAGGATTTGTCGGGGAAGAAACTAACAGAGGCAAAATCTGTGTGTGTGTGCATTCATACATGACGCTATTTAAAATATGAATTTGTGTTAAAGATAATACACCACAGTTTGTATTGTTTTATGTTTTATGTGAGTGACTTCCTTGTAATTAAATATTTATTGAAGGCTCCAGAAAAAGTACACATTAGACAAAACAAACATCACAGTAACTTCCTGAGGAAGAGCACAGAGCTTATGTCTGCTAGTTGTGTTATTAATGTGCCTGTCAGAGGATCTGAACCTCAAACTCTTGTAAAAATAACTCTGTGAATATGACTTTCAAAAGTGTCTCAGGAAAATTAGAGCATGCTAATTTGAATGTTTTGCATGTGTCGATTTGTAGTGCACATGTAAAATATTTCCCACTCACCATGCGCTGGTAGGGATCTTGAGTCTGATTAGCAGTGTCCAGGAGGTCGCTATACTCCAGCTCCTCACACAGCTTCTGCAGAGTGTTGAGTGGCTCATTGAGGTGCACGGGCATGGCCACCTTGGACAAGTCCTTGCCTATGTTGTTTCTCAGGATGTTCCACAGGCTCACGCTGTTGGCGGGACAGGGAGAGGGCAGAGTGGAGCGTCGACGAGCCAGCGTCACCACGCTGCTCACTACAGAAGAAATACAATGTCATAAAAGATAGATTAGTATGCATGGTTTTAAAAGACATAAGTGAACACTGATGTTTGCATGGGAGGAGTGGGGTTTTTTTTGTTTATATGTTAATATGATTATGCATGTAGATTCCAAGTGTATATACGAACTTGTGGAGGACACCAAGAAGACGACCGACAAGGCTGAGTTTGGTGCAAATGGGGAAACTAATAAAAATGGAAAACGGCATTTGGGACTGAATGATTTGATTACAGGAATACCATTCCTTCTGTTTGTGAAAAGATTAAAAACCACAGATTTCATGCCGGTCACACACTGCATTAAACAACGCTGCACTGCGTTTGTAAACATGTCTGGGAGTCTGTGCCGATTTTCAACACATTTTTGGAGCCAAAGATTTATTTCACTGATACTTAGTGATTGTATTAGATCCAAACTGGTTAAGCATGTACCTAAAATTGTCCACACGAATGCAACATAGGTCACATTTTCAAAGCATAAGAAATGTCAGTATCCATATCAATAAAATATCAGTATGAAACCTTACTGTTACTAGGCATCAATAATTTATTCGATGCTGATACGTCACAGAAAATGTTTCTAGAATCCCTGCCTCTCTTTATCAGCGGTCCTTGCCTTATTTACACAGTATCATTTTTGTAGATGTTATTACATTTCTGTGTTCATAAAAATCTCCAGCATTTCTGGATCAAAAAGCAGTTCCTAAACCACGACAGGGCCTCCACCGTGTTGTACAGATGGCTGTAGACCCTCACTGTTGTACCCCTCTCCTCCTCACTACATTATGACGATGATTTGAACTACAAATTTCGGATTAGGATTCATCTTTTCATACACAGTGGGTGTCACGATGACTTCTCACAGATACACAGCTTGTTGCCTTATTACTTACCGGAGTTGTGCCTCTCACTCCCCCCAGCGTTGCTGTAGGTATCCACGGAAACACTGTCACTGACATCACTGATATACGAGTCATCGTCAGACACCTTGGGATAGGAAATCAATGATAAAAGGTCAGTGAGCCAGCAGGATACTGAATCAAAGAACAAAAGCACACAGATCTAGAAAGCCTCTGCATCATCGGGATAGAGGAGAACATTTTAGGAGTGACATGTTAGTAGAGCTCAGTTAGGCAGTCATTTTTTTTATCCCATTAGCAGAATTGTCTTTGAGCATTCATTCAACTGGTCAAGAGAAATCTACACTTCTACACCTCCCTCTACCCTGACTTTAAGTTTTAGAAAAACCAACCATGTTGCTGATTTTTTTTTTTTTTTAGTTTTACACTATAATTATTTTTTAAATCTCTACACAGAAACTGTTTAGGCTGTGTGTGTTTTTCAAGTCATTTCCATAATGTGTGTGTTATGGAACAAAAGCAGACCTATGATTTCTCTGTCATATATAAATGGTTATAATGGTGTCCGATTATGTTAAACGTGGCTAAATATTCAACAAAAACTAACATTTTGGACATGCCAAACTTTTTGTGTGGGAACGATGTTGGAATGAATCAGCTGATCATTTATTGCGTTTTGAACATGGAGATGCAGTTGATCTTGCAGATGATGTCTGACCTCGTTCTCAGAAGAAGAAGAGGACAGGAGGTACTCCTGAGCGTCAAAGAACTCCGTTAAGGACTCTGATCCTTTGCTCTCACTGGAGACCTGGTGCACCAAGGACTGTGGGGCATCCACAGAATCCTGAATTGGATAAAAAGACACCAGGTGAGTAAAATCAGACCACTGGTCAGGTATTGTGAGTATTTGTGGTGTAATTCCACAGAACCATAGAATTTGACCCGGTGTCACTCACTGAGGCATAGGCGGTCTTTAGACCGACAACATGCGCTGGCTGGGTGGGCTGCAGGTCAATAGTGTGTCTCAGCCTGTCTCTCTCTGCCACCAGGGAACTAAATGCTGACTTCAGTTTGACGTGGACTGGAGAAAGGCAAATGTCAGAGACGGGAAAATAAGCAGGGACACAGCAGATACTGAGTTGTCATGGAAACAATTTTATCGTATGGCAGTGAACACACAAAAAAAGCATATTTTTAAATCTACAGTAAACCAGGAAAGCACTCACTGTTGTTGGCCAGTTGGCAGAAGTCCTTTTGCAGATGTGAAGCATCTGAGGGTGATTCTGGAGATTCGGGACAGACTTCTTGGGTGTTTGACTCAGCGGTGGAGAGATTTGGATTGGAGGCATGAAGGCGATAGGACTGGGACTGGGGCTGGGAGGAGATACAGCTTGGAACCTGGCAGTCAAATACAGACAAAAGTGAGACATTACATTCCCTTCTTTCCCACCATTTAATGACTGAACTATATCAAAGCATAAGCAGCAGAGGAAAAAAATAAGAAGCAGGGCGTGAACCTGTAGCGTGGCTTTTGAGTCTTTGCCATTGTTTTTGGACCGCCACCTCCTCGGCCTCTTCTCCTTTTTGGGGATCTCATAAGTAGCTGCCTGTGGCACCACAGACATATTTTGAGGTTGCAACAACATTACTTAGTTCTTAGAAGAATTCCAAGATCAGGGTTTCCACCAGTGTTTTTCCATCCCAGCATCCCGTCTTGCCTAATGTGACCCTCCGCAGTTTTTTGTTTTTTTTTAAAAAGACAACGCAATGAACTTACTGTATCCTCCCCCACACCCTTGCCAACTACCAGCTCTAACACTTCTGGTGGAAAGCCTGTATTATTGTATTATTAACATAACAGTTTGTCTTATTAATCTCTTTGAAAAGCAGGTGGACACTACAGCAAACAGCTTTAACTACATTTCCCAAACATAAACTTGTAAATACATTTAGCAATAAAAGTAAGCATTTTTTGATATGTTATTTATCCACCTGTAGGCAAACACCAACTTTTACTGTGAAACGACTTAGCCCCACCGCTTCCCGTCTGTGTTCCTCACTAAGTTGCTGTTCTGTTATTTACTTTAATTATGTGGGAAACACATTTATTATTATAAAGAACCACTAATGGCATCTTAATCCAAGTGCCTGTGCTCACTTGTAGTCCACTGATGACTGGCGCTGAGTATGTGCGGTGCAGGACCTCCATGCTCTTCAGCAGCAGGTTCAGTTCCAGCAGATACGACTCACAGTCCTCCAAGTCTGAAAAAGAAAAAAAAAAGAAGAAGGTATTATTAGATCAAAGTTGTAGGCACAGAAATAAAAGATTAACTGCACCAAGACATCCTGTGATAGGTAAGAAATAAGAAAGAAGACAGAAACAAACAAACCGACCTTTGCAGCACTTGTCCATGTCGTCTGAGGAGTGGAGCCAGGAGTTTATCTTAGACTGGTGGATTGACGCCTGCTTGGTAAGAGTCGCCCTCTATTTGAGATGAATGACAAAGGATGATACACAATTTGCACAACACATCCCCAAGGATGTTTTTTTTCCTTACACAAGAGGACTGGGGCAACTTACTTTCCTAAGCGAGTCATTAAGAGAGGGAGAGGATGTCGCATGGGGGTGGAAGAGATGCTTCTCGTGGGGATACATGCTTATTTCATTCTGCCGAAACAGACGGTGATGACGCAACTTTGACACCCACTCCTCAAACAGCTCTGGGGACTTCACCTGGAAGCCACAAAGTCAAATTAGCTTGAAGCAAACTTGAAGAACCAAAGCTCCTGCGGATGTCTTTCTATGAAACACACAAAGGAAATCAAAGCGAAGGCCTGCCGAGGTTGAGGCATTTGCTAGTGAGGATACATCTCAAACAGCAGTAAGAAAAATAACGGGGAATGTAACTAAATGTCTCAAGAGTTACCTTTAGGTGGTAGATGTTGTCTTCCGTATCCAGATCAATGCACATGGCTTTTTTCTTGATTGACATTACAGAGAGACCAACGTCTATGCAGCCATGTAGTTTCCCCTTACTAATCTGTGCAATAAATAAAAAAATAAAACACTTTTCACTTGGCATTTAACTTGTGCATAAGTTTGTATATACAGAAGATAGACAGACAGATGAAGTCATAAAACAATACTTACATCGCTTTCCCGCTTTGCATATCTCATGATGCCTCTCTCCAACAAAAAGTATCTCTATGTTGGAAGAAGATAAATGAATTTGTATTTATTTACAGACGTGCCATGGTCTATTAATTACTGCGTATATAAACAATTAAACACAATGCAGACTGTGTAATTTGCACAACAGTCCCTTTCAATTCTCTTGAACCTGACATTTACATTTTATTACTGAAGTGAGATAAGTGACCCAAATGATCAAAGATAATCATCATATATTGACATAAGCAGTTTATGGGAACGCTGTAGTTTACAAATGAGAAAGCTAAATAGAAGAGTACGCTGACAGAGCTCAAGGCCTCTTTATCAGGTAAACTATTTTCTGTTAAAGGGGCTGTTCTATCATGTCGCAAGGAAAAAGTTTCCAAGTATGATTACACTCACTGAGATCAGAAGGGGAGGGGGATGAGTCAGGCTTACAGTGTAATCAGCTGGGAGTCAAAAGAATGGAAAGGAGGAAATACAGAGAGCTAAAAAAGTGGAGGAGGAGGAAATGTGGAAACAGCCTGAGGTACAGACAACAAATCAGGATACTAGCACTAGCATCATACTAGTATGCATCATAGAAAGATTACGTAAAACGCTGCACGACAAATAACATTTTTAGTCTAAGACTCTTAAATAAAGGTTCAACAGCAGTAGCAGAAGGGTGTAAGAGGTCTCCTGTAACAACAAGCAGTGCTGCAGTCTGATGCGTTAAGAAGCCAGCAGAGGCCCTCACCTTATGCCAGCCCTTCATGGGCCACTTCCTTCTCTTGAGCAGGAAGCCTCCCTGCTTCTCAGGCTCCTGCATGCTGGCAGGAACCCCCCTGAGGCCTTCCACAATCTCCCAGTTATCCTGCAGGACGACAGGGCAACGAAGCATGAGACAGACAGTGAATGACTGTGTTGTGTGTATACATTTCACTATCACAGCAGAAACACTATGGCTGCAGTTATTGTTCCGCCTGACGAATGTGGCACGCATTTGTAGGAACAATTAAAATTTGGTCACAGTGAACAACCATGAATAACTGAATCACTTTCAACTGTTTGACAGTGAGAGAATGAACACACAGAAACACATTAATAATTTCTCACGTTTTATAGCCTGATGGGCACCATAGTGCGTGATGTTATTAGAATTTAACAAATTAAACATCACATAATAGAAACACATATGGATGTTACACACACCTGGTTGCCGTCATGTTTAGAGGAGCCGCTGCTGTCACTGTGAGTGGGTGACGTTGATGTCATCTTTTTGCGCCTCGACTAATCCTCCACCTACCGCTGTCTTGTATCTCTGGAAACCGTGGCAACAGAGATCACAGACGAGCAGCCAGGAGCATCACGCTGACCTTTGAAGGCCGCTGCAACATCCAGCACTGCAGAGAACGGAGAAGGTAGGTTTAAAAAAAACAAAAAACAACAACAACATGTGAGAGCAACACACAGGTTTATTTTAAACACAACAGCAGCACGCAGCATCCATAATCAGGACGAGATAAAAACAGAAGAATCACTGACTCACTGTGCGTCTGTCCGACTCTGAAATTCCTACAGTCCAAAGTAGATGTGTTTAAAGGAAGCTAGCCATAAATATCCAAATACAGTCATTTCCATGAGCTCCCACAAGCTCAATATGAATGAATTCACATGGAATCAGACGCAATGAGCTTTACACATACAAAGTCAAATATAAATGAGTCAAAGTAGAAAGCAAGTGTTATAATCAAAGCCCACTGTTAAAGAAGTGTGTAAAATGAGCAGATAATCATGAGAACAGAGGTACATCGCTTTCCGTGTTCTCCTCTTAAACACTGTTAATGTCAAACTGGTTTTCCATTAAAAAAGATAAGATGAGCCCATAATGACAAGGATAGCAATCCATGGAACATATGAATAGTTGAGGCAGGTGTTTCAAAGTCACGTGTATCACATAGTGTTATGATTTCAATACTGACCAGCAGTGTTGGGGTCATTACTCAATAAAAGTCACACATTACGTCTTAAAAGTAATGCAGTACATTATCTAATTGCTCATCATAGAGGAATTATTTTCTTATTAGTCTGTAAAAATGTCCTGAAGCACACCGTCACATAATTACCTGTAAACAATATAAGCCTATAGGCTACAGTCTCACACGCCAACACAAACACCAACCTATCCTAAGGAGGACACACATATGAGCTCTCTTTCAGTTTTGAACACAAAGTCAACAGCACAAAGATCAAACAAACAAACAAAAAAAAAAAAAAACAACTAGCACACAGTGACTTCAAAGTAGTTGCCACAGTGTTTCTACTTTGGAAACGTGAACAGGTAGCTCATCATTCACGGCTCTTGGCTAGCTTTGTGTTAGCATGCTGTCGGTGCAAATGTCTTCGAAGAGCTGAAGCAGTGCTAGCAGTACAATGCAGTCGTTTTTGTCATGGACGCAATTTCCACTTTACCATCAGCCTCTCGTGCAGTAAAAATAAAAGTAATTTCCACATCTCCACTCCTCAACAGCTTTACCACTATACCGCTCCACTGTTTTCCTCCTCCCGCATACAAACTGAAATCAGCTGCTTGTAGCGCAAGTGCACAGGAAGAAAAACAAGATTGTTTGATTGATGTTTTTTTTTTTTTAATCCGCCTGGACAACTGAAGAACTGACAAAAGTAATAACATAATTGTAACTGTAATGTAATTACTGAATTTTGTACAGGAATGTGTTACATTACATTTTTCAGTAACGCAGTAATGTGATTACAGTACCCCCAAACACTGTTGGCCAACAGGTCTAAGTATCCTGTATAGTGTATGACATCAGTTTCAGCCAAACATTCATGCTTAAACTGCTCTAAACCCTAAATTTCAGGAGGCTTTTCTCTTGGTTCTGTATGATGTCACTGAGAGTGGATATCCTTAATAAAATCATCTGTGGCACACAGCAGTAGCTGTGAGCACAGAAGCCTGACATACCCATTGTTTCCAAGGGGTACCCATGTGAAGTTGGCTTCAAGGGAAGAGTAAGAGTATAAATAAATGTGTCAATGACACAAAGCTACTTTAAAAAGTCAGGAACAGTTTAAACCATTCTGCCAAAGTATTCCCTCATCTGCCTTCACTCGCTTGTGAACTTCATTGACATCCCATTCTTAATCTATAGGGTTTAATATTATGTCAGCTCATCCTTTGCAGCTACAACAGCTTCAGTTCTTCTGGGAAGGCTTTCCAAGGTTTTGGAGCGTTTATGGGAATTTCAGAGTATTCTTCCAGAAGCGCATTTATGAGGTCAGACACTAATGTTGGACGAGAAGGCCTGGCTCGCAGTTTCATTCCAAAGGTGTTCTATCAGGTCGAGGTCAATCAAGTGCAGGCCAGTCAAGTTCTTCCACAAGAAACTCGCTCATCCATATCTTTCTGGACCTTGCACAGTTGGCTGTGGAATATTTAGTAGTGAGGAAATTTCACAAGTGGCATCCTATCACGGTACAGCCCTGGAACTGAGCTCCTGAGAGCGACCCGCTCTTTCACAAATATTTGTAAAAGCAGTCTGCGTGCCTCGGTGCTTGATTTTATACAACCGTGGGAAAGCACATGATTGGAAGACCTGAATTCAAGGATTTGGACTGGTGACTGAATACTTTTCACAGCTACTATGTCTCCAATCTAGTAATCGTAAAACAAAATAAATAAAAAGGAGACCTAGTTTTGCATGACAGGTTTGAGGAGTTTTTCCTGATGCCTTAAATGTACACACCAACGCTCCATGTGATGTAACATTCATTCGTCTCCTCACCTCAAATGGCATGCTCCAACCTTGCTGTGCTTGTATCTCTGTGTTAATGGCACTCCCTTTTTGCACAGCCCTCTCTTTCTGTGGAAGTACACTGTGCATGCGAGAGGCAAGGGAATGCCTCTGAGGTTTGCGTGTGACCGAATGTATGCAAATTGGTGTAATTGTTTGGATTTGCTGCAAGCTGCAAACTGAGAAAGCTCTGGTGGTTTATGAGCGTGTGTGTAGTCTGTGGTTCCCCTTGCTTGCAGTCAGTCCCATGCTCAGGACGTGAGTCATCAACAGGAAAGAATGCGCACCACACCGCGCTTCGATACCCCCGGCACACCAAAACACAAGGCTAGCGACAGTAAATACACGGCTAAAAGCAGAATGAAGCACATGGACGGCCCACTTACTTCACAGCTACTGCACAGGCTAAAGGGTCAGAAAACATATCTGAGCAACCCTCAGATTATAAACTCAGGGAGCTCAGTTTAGCTCATCAAGCTGTTCTGTTTGCAGTTTTCAGGCTGCGACATGTCTGGCATCTTGAGCTGCATTAGAAGCTTCACAGAAATACGTTATGAATTTACTGCACAGCTCTACAGCATATCACAGCAATGTAAATACACCTGTATTTAGTGTAAACAACAAAAGATTAATCCAATCATACAACATTGCATTTACATATAATGTAGGAGCTCAGGGCCACAACAGTAAGTTTACAACGTCTGAGGCTCACTGAAAAGCTACATGCAAAATATGTGGCGATTATGAATGAAGAAGTATCAAGTACCACTTGAACAAACATGGTTAACGTTGCCTCCCTCCCATTCCTGTCATTTTGTTTTCCTTTCATATATATCAGCAGAAAAGTTTGCAATAACTCACATTTCCTCAGAGCAAAACCACGGCATGCAAAAGCTGTGCATTTGTTTATCAGCTACGGAGGCCTTTCTGGCTTCTATGAGACGAGTCCCTGAACACTCCACCGGGTGCTCTACTTAGCTCAGCTGACTGATTACCGTAGGACTGTATCTCACCAAGGCCTCTGCACTGTAAGACTAGAAGTGCTGGGGTTTTACCTTCGGTCTTATGTAATGTGAGTCAATCATTAATGGCCCAACACCTTGTAAGTGATCTCACAAGATGGAAAAGGGTCATTCTCGTGGTAAGGGCCAATGCTGCTGAGTCAGAAGGGTTTAATGGGGGAATAAAAGGTTTAAAGGAGATGTAAAAGTGACTCTTTTTTTCTTCCTCAAGTGTGGGAGAGAATTTGTCATTTTGTGAAGAGATGAAACAAACGCAAATGGAAAATGTGTTTAGACTGTAGACACTGAGCAGTGCAAGAGCTGCTTGGACTAACAACAATAAATGAATATAACTCTGATATGTTCTTCGTTTGTCATATTGTGGATTTTCTGCACACTGCACTTCAGTAAGAAGTACCTACAAGGCCCAGAATGACAACAGCTTTTCCCCTAAACTTCAAGACTGTACTTTAAAGCAGCTTTTAGTTGAGTACACACACCCACAGATTCAACAGACAAAAGTCAGACGTGTAAATACAAGAGCGGATTATTCTTCTTGTAGCCATTTTCACAGACTTTACATAAAAGATAGATGCAGTCAAGGTCAAGTTACCCACTGATTAGTGAAGTCTTATTATGAAACCTGCAGAGGGCACTGAGGGAGAGGCCTTATCATCCTTTTTTTTACTCTAATGGGGAACAGACATTACAGAAGGTGAATGGTGCATTCAAAACAACTGGAAACTAATGACTGAGACCATAAACTGAGTAAGAACGTGCTTACAAAGGTCACAGTTTAAAGGCCTACACTTATCCATAACCTATCCATAATTATGATTGGTCAGATGCTGCCCCCCTCCTTTCATGTGAACATGAGGGTGAATTTAGCAAATGACCATGACCTGGTAATTGAATTCAGATAATGGGAAGATCCTATGGGTATGTTGAACTTTCCAGTGCATGGCTCAGGAGAGCTGAGGGTCATATACACTTTTACAGAATAAGACTTCTTTCTGAAACCAGAAGAGTCGCCTCCTAATAGACATTAAATAAAATCCAAGTTTAAGACACCTCCATTGGCTTGATTTTTCAGACCCGAAAGCTCACCAGATGCCCACAAGATTACAACGCTTGTGTTCATTCAAAGTATTCCTGAACAATTCCAAGTATGTTTTTACAGCCATAATATGAAGACCACAGGAATGTCCTCTCTTTTAATTTGAAAATGACTACAGGCAACACAGACTACATATGTTTGCAGAAAAAAAACTCTGACTTTCATAAAGAAAGTGATTGCTCACTGGTTTCAAGCTGAAGCCTGAGAAATTGTAAGGCTGGAGTTTCCAGTTCTGGCATGGCAAACACACACACCATGACTTACCATCCAATCCATCTGCTTTCAACCACAAATTCTTGCAACAACAGGATTGCAAAAAACCCAACAGTCCACATCATTTTCATATCTGCTCCCCATTTTTACCTGACTGACTCACAAAGCAATGAAGAATTACTGGTCAGAATTACTGGGTTAAAGCAGTGCATGATCCTCTTATTAACAAACAGAAAGCTGTATAAGACAATTTAAAGATATTCACTTTTTGCAGGTTTCATCTAGCCATTACAGACATCAATATTCCAAATTTTGTGACAAAAATAAACCCATGTGTGACAGCACATGGTGTGATCAGATGGTGGCAGCAGCACTTAGCTATCTGACCTTTGACATCAAGTGTGATTGTGTGCACGACTGATAGCAGTGAAAGAAATACAGTGCCCATTTCCTTTGTGCAGTTAGAGAAAAAACAAAAATCACATGTGGGTATGAGCGAGTGATCAAAGATATACAAAGCAGCCCCAATATGTCACTCAGCAGTCACTGCTTATTTCTCATGTGCAGCTAAACAGCATGCACTTAGATTCCTGACCAGTGTATTTATAAAGGCTACATCACAAAAGATGTCTCTCTGTCTCCTTTCTGCTGAGACAAGAGACACTTTGTGTTGCTGCTCAATCACTGGTTGCTATGGATACAAAAAAAAAAAAAAGGCAAAGCCAAGAATAAAGTTTGTGGATTCTTTATGAAAAATCTGAGGGACATAAAACACCAAACTATTTATAGAATATGTGGTGTTAAAAGCAGAAAAAGATTTCACACTAGTCTCTGTGCTGACCAGCTGGCCAGCATGGAAGTAAGACATAAGATCCTTTAACTTCATATAACCACAGGTGGGCTATTCTCAGACCAACCACTTGGTGTGTTAGTCTAACAAGAGTCTTCTGTATTTACCAGCTTTAAAGTGGGTGTTGCGGATAGGAGAAAGTGACACAGAGATAGCTCAGCGAGTCACGTAGGCCTGGCTGGATGTTTGCACCCAAAATGTTGCAGCAGGGACAAAAAAAAACCTAACATTTTAGCTGGACAGCAATCAGCTGATTGACAGACTTAAAACCGACTCCCTTAGAGCAATAATCCTCTGGCCTGAGATTCTGTGCCAGGAGAGCAGACTGGAACAGAATCACTTGTAGTGGGAAATTAATATCTTGCACAAGGGCACTTCACCAAGGCAGACGCATGCCAACAAATGGGTTTGAAAACAGATTGCCGCATTTATGGACACTCGCTTGCTGCTAATACTCTGCCTAGGGCCTGAGGAATTACTATTTTTATGCATTAACCAGCCGGCTATTTCTGAGATTAACAGATTAGATCTCTAAACGCCAGAAACATCCCAAATTCCCCAACGAACAGGGTGCCATTTTTAAATGCTGCATTTTGCCCAACTAACCTTAAGTTAGAAAAGCTGGCATTTGTGCTAATAAACTGGTTTGAAAACATTCATGAATCTGATAAATGATGAACTTTTCAAATAAGAGTCATCTGCCCAACAGTTTTGCCAAACAGCCACTGAAAGTAAATCATTTAGAGATTTTTCTGTTCATATACTCTCTAATTGTGGGTCGATATCGATGCTTAAAAATAACAATTTGAACAATAACCAATGATCACATATCGGTACTGGCTGGTATATTAGCCTTGTTGAAAGATATTTTTTTATTTTATCAGCAAGATAAAATTACATGTACCATTACCATTAATCTATTATGTTACAACAACAATCAAAATATGTAGTTCCCTTTTCCTCTCACCCCCAACCTGTCACAGCAGGCTGTCCCTCCCTAAACCTGGTTCTGCTGGAGGATTATTCCTGTTAAAGGGGAGTTTTTCCACCCCGCTGTCACCAAGTGCTTGCTCATAGGGGGTTGTCTGATTGTTGGGGTTTGTTTCTAATGTTGTAGGGTCTTTAACTTACAATATAAAGCATAAAGTATTTTTTTTTTAAACTGAATCAACAATTTTTATCAATTTCAGTATTTCAGCTCTTCATCGTGCTATCATTGAATATTTAGCAAGCACAAAATTCATGTGAAACAACAGATAAACATCAAAAAACATCAGCCCAACCCTGATGTTAGACATGTTAACAAAAACCTTCAGGGCTGTGGTTGTGTTTACATTAGCTTGAATGCTGGACTGGCACTGTGTACCCACAGGCAAACTGTGAATGGCTCAGTGATAGCAATGCCATCGTCACTCGTGTTTAAAATGATCTTGTCTGGGCTAGATGGTGCATGGTCTAGTTGTTTTACAGTCAAAAAAAGGAGGGTCGTGAATTATGGTGTGTAAACAACAATTATTTTCATTATTAAACAATTGCCAGGTTATTTGGCCAGGCTATTTTTAATATCAAATAGAGGTTTTTGGTGGGTTAGGTTTGTTTTTGTTTTGTTTTTTGGAAAGTATGTGTAATATCCAGTGTTGGTTCAATTAAAGTTATCAAATAAATAAAAGATTTTATTAAACCACGGATTAAATCTCAGCTTCACTACAATGTAAATATCGGATATAACCAAGCTGAATAAAGTAAATGTAAAAGTAAAATACATATTTTGATGACACTGATGTCAGAGAAGCAGCCAGTGCGGATTGGTTACACGAAGCATGCATTCATGAGGACAGGACTCCATGGGAAGTGGGAACCACAGGTGTCCCGTTTAAGTGCACAACAAAGCAATGCTCGGCTCCTGCTGCCAGCACAGCAACACAAAGTTGTCAGGGTAAACAAAAATTACCAACATATTCCATGTGCTCGAAACAACCCCCCCATAAAAAATACCCGCTATAAGTCGATCCTTACACGTCTATTAAGAACCTGATGTCTAGAGGTGCCCATTAATAATTCTATCGAAAGCGATACTTTTAACTTGAGCGCCGAAACACTCAGCGACAGCCGCCACGAGAACGCTGTCCAGCACTTAATGCCAGCGGAAGCTAAACAACTACAGAAAAAACACGAATAAATTCACTCGAGAAAAAGCGAAAATAATAATAATAATTAAAAAAGACATGCTTACGTTTCCGTGGGGAAAGCTAGTGCATCTTCTCCCGGTAGTAGCGAGCAGCCAGCAGCCTCGTTTTACTGCCAGAGTGTCGTGGGTGAGGAGGGGCCGCTGCGGGGGAAAGGAGTGACTGACGTCCCTCTCAGCCAATCGCAATCGAGGATAAAATCGGGGCGGGGTTAGTTTTTTTTAAACTCTAGGTTGACGTACACATACGCCTCAAACACCGAATGAAGAGTCAAGGTGAGACTTAAACATTGGGGTCTGCGTGTTGTATGTTGTCATTTTATTTCAGTTCAGTTAAGCTTTATTTACACAGCGCCAAATCACAACAACAGTCACCTCAAAGCGCTTTATTGTGAGGCACATGCATGATCTTAAGTAGGCCAGAGCAGTGAAGCTCCCCTTTCTGTAAGTATAAAGAAGTTTGAGGTACTTTAATACATAAAAGGAGGTGTAATGTCAAAAATAACGGTTTTCTACATGAGAAAGAAATGCTGCTCTGGGCTTCAATTGTAAGAAATAAATGTGTAAAATTATATTTAAAAAAAATTCTGTGAGCTCACTGTGGAGACTGTCCTGCAATTATAAAATTGATGATTTGTGTCAACCGAGAGAATTCTTTTACAAAAACAAACAAACAAAAATAGGAAAAACCATCAAATCTCTGTAATTTATTTGTTTATCTATTACTTATTTCCTTTGGTGTAGTATTGTTGGCTATGGTGAAGGTCTTGTTTTTGCAGGAAAAAGCTGTGAATAGCTGTCAAACATGAAAGCTGTCAAACATAAGGCCTCCAGGCCATGCCCTACAACAATCACATGACCCCCCCCCACCCACCCCCGTGGCGACTGTGGGAAGGAAAAACCCTTTTAACCCCAACAGAAGGGCTGAAGGTAAGGTGAGGCAAGGGAGACAAGACAAAAGGCATAAAAGTATTTGTGAACAAGTCAGTGCTCTGTTTTATTCACCAACTCCCTCTTTGCCTTTAAAATATGTAGTTCCTTTGTCTGTAATATGAATAACTTGCATGTTTTACAATCCACACCTTCACCGGGCTTTGACGTCTGCATGATTTTTAAAAGAGAAATCTTCGCATTTCACTTAAAAAAACAACAACAAAGCGACTTTTAATTTGAATTTCTGCAGTTGTTTATTAAATGAGAGCATCAAAAGGGAGAAGAAAAAGGTATTTGGTATTTGAAATTATTCTAAAAGCTATAAAAAGTATTCGCTCAGTATTTTACCACCAATCTACAAACCTCGATCTCAGTCTTTCCTATGTCACCCATGCCTTACAGTATAGCAACCTTCTTTTCAATACATAACTTGTGATAGTATGCATTATAAGTGGCTTTTTGTTTTAAAAATAGAAGCAACTAGGTGTGGACTGCATGCCTTCATAATTCATCTGGTCTAAGGGCTTCACAACACTGTGCTCACTCCAGTGGCAGATTGTTTGGTGACTGTCCTTTGGTTGCAAAAGATGGCTTTGCCCACAACTGCTGACTCTTTAGTGAATCGATGAGTAAGTGAGAAACTTGGCGTCAGTGCACCCAGATGGAAGGAGCGAGCGGAAGAACAAACGAGCATGTGTTTATGTGTCTCTGCTTAGTGTCACTCGTTTTCTCCTAAACTTCTGCCTGTCGTGATTTCTCTGAACACTCAGTCCACCTCTGCTGTCCTCTCCGTGCTGCCTCTGGATTTGTTTACCCAACAAACCCTCCTTTGCATGGGCATGAGGCCTTCACTTCCTGCCTGGGCTTATTTCTATGGCAACAGAAAAAAAAGTGGGAAAACAAGACTCATAGCTGGGCGTGTCCAGAAACTCTGAACCAGCAAAACTAATAGGAGTGTTTGGAGCTTTAAAGGAATGTAAATCAGGACTGGGAAGAGAGCATGAAGTGGGACACTGGAAGCAGAGCAGACAGGGTAAGGAGAGCTTTCTCTCTGTGCTTGTATCACAGGTGCTGCCATTGTCACATCTAGGTGGATTCCCTTGTACTTAACTCACCTCACGAGTGATTAATTGAAGCCACTGAGGACCGCACCCTGACATACCTCACAGTGCAGACACGCCTGTCCACACACACACACACACACACACACAGGAAACAGTGAAGGAGATAGGAACCAATCACACACTGATTACTCCTTTTAAAGAAACAATTTTATCTGAAACAATATATCATGCGTGTCAATTTGATTCTTTATATCCCTTATCACCTCTCTGTCAGTAAACACCAATGACTGGTACAGACATGTTTACTGAGTGAAGAGATGACAGTGCCATCTGTAGGTCAGCTGTGGTTACTGCACACTCAATACTTTGTATTCAAGGATAAAAGACTGGCTGGGCTTTAGTGTTGTTTTTCATTGAAGTGTGCAGTTTAATGTTAAGTGTAAGGAGGATATAGTAGCAGCAGGAAACGCAGTTCAACTGCAAGACTTCTCTGTTTTGTAGCTGAGACTCATCCCTGATTCTGGATCTAATGAGATACTAATTTGGATCCTGTGTTTTCCCACAGTTTGTGTCTGTTAGAGACCAGGAAATGCATATAACACACAATGGAGGCACAGATATCACAGGCCTTAAAAGTGGATTTTAAATCAGGCCCTCCACTAGGGATGGGTATCGTTTAGGTTTTATCCGATACCAGTACCAAACCGGTACTTTTGAAACGGTGCCGGTGCTTAAACGGTGCTCGAACCGGTGCTTAAAGAATGGAGAACACACACTTTGTCCAAAAACCTCTTATGTTTAGCTGTTTTTTTTTTGTAAAAAGATAACAATTAGCCTTTTCTGCAGCTATAGGGCATATGTGGTATCACTCTTGGCTGGAAGCAGTGCTTAATCAATGGAAAAAACACCAATTTTGTCTAAAAACCTCTCATGTTTAGCTGTTTCCCACTTTTTCTTTGGTCATTTTAGCCTTTTTGGCCAGGGTGAAGGGAGTATCTGCCATCAAACAAGAAGACAGCATTAATTTAATAACGTGGTTAGCCTACTCAACGTAAATTACACACGAACAACATTAAGCTACTCGCCCAGAGAAGAACGGCTGCTGCTGCCATCATCATCCGTCATCATTTCTGCTACGCTGGCAGGGCTAGGGGCCACGACTCTCCTCTTCGGGTTCTTGGGGGATGTTGCTAACTCCGGGTCCGAGGCACCACACCCGCAGTAGATGTGCACGGTGTGAGGTCTCGCAGCAAGCTATCAAATACGGTGCATTTCTCGGCTTTTAACAAAATGCTATACGTCGCTAGGTGTTTCATCAGGTTCGAGGTGTTACCTCCTTTGCACAGTATCACCTTAAAGCACTTGTTGCAGGCTGCTGAGTTTGCATCTTTTGCTGTGAAGTACAGCCAGTCTTTTGACCGCTTCGCCTTGGGCATTTTTTATCTGTAGCTCTGCTCTAAAAGAACGTACGTACCTGGACCCGCCTACTACGCTTGCAAAGGTAAAATGATTGGCTAGAATCCAAAGTGTATCACATCTCAGGAAAAAAAAAGCACCGAAACAAAGCACCGAAATGTGCGCTGCTTTTCGGTCTGGTTACTACCGTTTATGTCAGAATCGGTGCCATTACCGGTACCCATCCCTACCCTCCACAATATAATTTCACAATATTCATAATATTTCATGATATTGTTCCAAGGCCCCATGAATAAAAAGTACAACTAAACTGATGGATGGAGGCAATCAGTTGTTTTAAAGGTATGTAAGTATTTAGGTCAGCAGAGAAACACAACAGTGAGTGCCCAAACATCTAATTGGCAGCAGCTTCATTTTTCAGCATGGCAATGATCCCAAACACACTGCCAATGCAGTAAAAACACAGCTGGATAAAAAAAAAAAGCACACAATGACAACCGATCAGTTATGGATTGGCCTTCTCATATTGAAGCAGTGTGCGATCACATTAGATCATCAGAAATAGAGCTTTGAATGTCCATCAAGAAGACTGGAGAATATTCCTGAAGACTGCTTAAAGAAATTACATGAAAGTTTGTTTAGGAGAGTTCTTGCTGCGTTAGACTTTTGACTGTTGTCCAAATATTGACTTTCAAACTCGATTTTTGCTTCATAGACGATATATACCTGTATGTTTACATGTGCTTCAATAAACTGTTGCAACTATTTGCCATTTTCCTAGCAAAATATAAAGAAATGAGGTTTGATTTAAGACTTCTGCACAGTAAATTACAATTTTATCATTTCACAACAATTCAGTAGTTAAGAGATTTCCAATATAGATAAAAATGTTGACACACATGACCAACTAACTACACTGCCTTGCTACCAGTAGATCTGGAGTCTATTTCCTCCTTTCCATTCAATGCAGTGCCACCCCTGGTGCCCTTTATGCACCAGGTCTCACTCTGTCCTGCATGGTGCTTTTTGAGATCTACCCACCATTTAGGCAAAAGTTTGAGAAACTATTATTATGTAGGACTGTGGGCAGAAATTGGCATAATTTCCATGCCAAGAAAATGATGGTACAAATATGCCAGTCACTGGTACATTTCCACCAGCCACTGGTGGCTCCAGCAAGTGGTTTCAACTTTTGGACCACAATTCTGTGCCTTGCTAACATTTAAGGAGCCATTTTCTGGAGGAAATGCACAGAAGCAGTTCTAAATTGTGCAGTGGCTTCGCCTCTATCATCTAGATTGCTAACTTAATCTAAGGCTAGATTGAGTTAGCAAATTAGCCTTAGCTTAATTTGAGCTCTCTCAATGAAGGAGGGCATTTATAAAAATAATCTTTCTCAGGAGCCATCATCACTCTGTGACATTATTACAGTACTGGCCTACATTAGGCTATAATGTCTGTCAGCAGAGGGCGATGTTTCACACAAGCAGTGCAGTGTGGGGACTGGGACAGCTGCAGATCAGATGTCTCCACTCTCTAAATTACAGAGTGACGACTTTGTTTTAATGACTCATAAAGACCCGCATTTTTTCTGCAGCCTTGTTTGTGACTTGTACTTGTGTTGCGCTGAACTGAGCGATGCTAATCCAGAGATCACCTCCATATGGGCGCTATTTTTTGCGCTTTCTTTCATGTGTGCAGATACCCATGCATCTCTGTCACAGTTTTCAAGCTACTTAAATCCCTGAGTGTTATCTTCTGTGCAGCTTAGTGATCTTAAAATCTCAAGTCATTATGCTTCCTCAGTGTCATTATGTGACCCAGCGTGCAGACAGCTGCTATCAAACTCGGCAGATCAAAGGTTCTCCCTCTCAATACGCACACTATCCTTTACACTGCCCTCCTTATTTCTCTATCTCCCCATCCACTCTCTCCCAAACCTTCAACAAGGGCCATAGCATGGCCTCTAATATTTTCCAGATGTTGAGTACCTCCCTTCCTCCCTTTCTCTACTCTGTTCTTAACGGGTCGATTGAAAAATAAGGGCTGTGCTGCCATCCCTCCCCCTTCTTTCCCTTCCTGCGTTACCCCTTCCCCAGCTATTTCAACATATCTCAAGTCGGACATGAGAAGCTGGAGCTCCCCCAGAGCAGAAATGCTTTAGCAGGACGTGCTGATGTTGTTGTTGTAATCAGCTGTTTCGTCAGTGGTGTATTTTTGTAACAGCAGCTGTTTGTGATATGTGTGCTTTTTTTTTATTGCTTTCATTTGATATTAACAACGTTTTTTTTTTAGCGGAGTGATGCTGGCAGTATTTGTCCCTTGTTTCTTTTGCTCCTTCTCTGCCCGTGATGGGAACCAGCTGGAAGAATTGAACTAAGGGTGGGTGGGGGTGGGGTGAGGTTGACCACTGGGATGTAAAAGGTTAGCACCTGGGCCCCAGGCAGGCAAGGGGGGCCGTGTGCTCTTATGGCTATTCTTCGATCGTTTTTACCTTCATCTCTTAACTTACTGAAAGTCTTCAGTTGCAGCGACATGTCAGCACAGTTGCAGACACGTGCTTCCATCTCTCTCTAAGTGCAGTAACACACTCACACATACACACCATGGACTAGATTCCCAGCTTATAACAATCACAGCAGCTGTTGCTCATGTAAACCAACTTCACACACACACACGCAATCCCACCTCCTCACTCTTTCTTTCCCACCACTTGATTTCCACTCCTGGATTTATATCTGGCTTTATTTTGACATCTTAAAGGACCTGAAAAAAACATTAACGTACTTCCAACACCACTCCTAAATGCAGCACTTGTGCTTATCGTCCTGCAAAAGTGCACAAATTGACCGGCGTGCTTTCTGGTCTCAGTGCAGAGACAATCTGCTATTTGTTATTTTGAGCACTGCTTGACTTTTACCTACAGCCCCCACTGATTCCTTAGATGAAGTCTAGAAGTGAACAAGTCCCATGCTGTGGTACACTACAAAGACATTGTCTCTGTGATTTAAGGCAGAGAAAAGTGAGACGTGAGACACAATAAGATGCACATGTTTCAAGTAGTGTGACCGCCTGCAAGTTTGTGGCTTTGTGTGAGGCTCATTAGTCCCTACCTTCAGAGTCCCGCTGTGTTTGAAGCATTTTTGTACGCTCCTAAAAGTTTTCAATCACTTGGAAATGTCCTTGTTTCAAATAAAAAGCATATTTTGTTTTGATTTAATGAAGCATACTTGCTCAGAATCAGTAAATCATTTATGTTGTTGTCTATGTTGGTGCAATGAGGCCCATTTTCACTAACAATCACTCCAGTTTTTACAGCACATTGTTGTTTATGAATGCAAGTTTTAAAATCTAAAATTATGTCAAAGTTGAGCGAGCAAATATTAGAAAAAAAGCTGTATATATACGTAATCAGTCACATGCAATCAATAGAATCAATGCTTATAGACACTTGTGTTTCACAGCATATTTAAATCCTCCAGAAGCTGCCTGTCTTTCCACTGTTTACTTTCAGCAAAACAACCCATTATCTCATTACGTTTGTGCAGGAAATAAGACAAGAATGGCAGTGCAGTCTGAAACCTTTGTAGGGTGGACATACGTGCATTACTGTGACTTTGCTCTGCACAACAAGAACAAAAAGAAGCTTGTCAAATACCTGCAAACATGCTGGCATTATACCGGAAGGCCAACATGAATTTAGTAGCTGTGGTTCATAACAGGTAACAAAAGTAGGCAGTAGTGTCACAGATGGTGAAGGAAATGTTGCTGTTTCTGCAGCAGAATCTACATTTTTGGACTGGTTTCTATTTTAGCTTGAAAACCACATCAAGCTGAAGCATATTGTCATATTTTACAGCATCCTTGTAGGAAATCCTTAAAATATTACCACTGAGTGTCAGTGTGAAACATTTACCTGTCCATAAACATGAGAAGACACTGAACACCAGTTCATTTGTTGCCATACTTGTATCCATGAATTTGTTTTACAAATCCGCTGGATGGAACAGTATTAACGTCACAGCCTTTCAAAAGAGCTGAGCGTGCGTCACTGAGGACAAGTCTTAACGTGACTGTCTACCATAATGAAACATTTGAGGTGTTTTTAAAATTAAAAGCGTAAATATTTTTACTTTAAGGGTGTGAGTAGATCTAAAAGGTGAGGTTAATTTTGACGTATCCTTCTAAAAATACAGCAGAAATATAAAAACCCTGATTCTGCATGAGCACCACCCCCTTCCCAACACATCTGAAAACACACACACACACACTCTCATTCATAAGAAGCTGATTCAACACCTGAAGACTGTGCAATGAGTAATGTAACACTCCTCAATGACCTACATACAGTACACTGCACACACACACACACAATATGTTAAAGTGCAGACAGATATACTAGCTTGTCTCTCCTCTCTCTTTGTCGTTTTAGTGGAAGTAGGTATTTCTCTCGCTTCTCTGCTGTGAGACTGAAATGTCATTAAACAGTGAGAGGCCCCATTGGCGGGAGAGGGAGGTGATGAAAGGAATGGCTGGTGAAACTGGTCTGCAGCCCCAGTGGTGGGCAGCTCTGTTCGAGGCTCTCAATGGAACCTGTTTTGCCAGTCTTTGTAAATCTGGGTCAGCTCTAAAACGCTCGTATCCCTCCCTGCTCTAACTTTAATCACACTGTTTGTCTTTTCCTCCCTTGTTCATCTCTCATTCTGTCTGTCACCGTCTACCTCATCTGCACACTGAACTCTCTGGGAAATCTCTATCATGATCTGATGCTACAGTAAAGTCCACATGTACTGATGAAATCTTTGTGTATTCCCTTTGACTTTGAGACAGCCCGGCCGACTGCCATAAACCAACTGGCTGGTCCCGGTATGTCTGGGGGCCAGATCGCTGAGTGCTTTCTCAATGTGTGTGTTCCTTGGAGAAGAGAAAGAAACACTAGAAAGACATGGATACAGGGTAAGCAGGGATGTAGAAACACTATGGAAAGATAGTCAGACAGGAAATGACCTCCCAGAGAGAGGGGGGCTTCCCCATGGGTTGTATTTCTCTCTCTCACACACAAACACACACAGACAGTCTCACACACAGAGAGACCTATAACATCTGATGATGTCTACCAACAGTTATGCATGAGAATGAGACCAGTCAGGGCGTGCTTTTGGTCTGTGCTGCTCAGTTTAGAGACCGCTCCATCACTTGTATCTCAAGTCTTATTGAAGTATGATATCTTCAATGCCTTTGACTTTTATCCTTGAAAGATTTGAGCAGGCACATTGTTACCATGGCAGATGAATCTTTAGCCACATCAATTTGCTAACTTCAGAAGAAAACACTGTTATTTACATAGAAGAGAGAACTGGAGTCATCACTCTGTAGCCTGGGTCATGATTCAGAGCATCAGCCTAAACAGCAATGATGCAAAAGAGTGTGCTAAGCTAGTATGAAGCGTAGGACTACCCGATTATTAGTATTATTTAATCCTTCATTTAAACAGGTAGTCTCATATAGATCAATATCTCTTTTCCAAGAGACACATGTACAAAAAGAATGTGCAAAAATAGAGACAGACAGCTACATAACAAAAAGACATTTAAAAAAATAAAAAAAACATGTGCAACAATAGCTGCAAATAGACAAATTAAATGTTCCAGTGAAACCAAAGAATGCAGCACATTTCCTTTGTGACTCACCCTATTTATAAGCAGTAAAATATTTTAAATCCAGTTTTTCCAAATTTCAGAGTGAATGAGAGTTACAGCTAATGTTAAAAAGTCCTGTGACCTGACATTGTAAGTACTCTGTTTAAATTCAGTCACAGAGTGGGGGTAAGCAGGCAATCTTTGCAGCAAAGCTGTGTAAATAAACATCCTGTGCTGCTCTCTTCAATTTGCTAAGGAGCACCATGCCACATTTTCATTTAACATACAGTGCTACACCTTGCTAGTACCGGGCTGGGCCCTCTATTGCCTTCAGAACTGCAAAGATTCAGCAAGGTGCTGGAAAAATTCCTCAGAGATTTTGGTCCATGTCAATGTGACGTCGTCAAACAGGTGCTGCAGATTTGTCGGCTGCACATCCCAAAAGTACTCTATTGGACTGAGGTCTGGTGGCTGTGGAGGCCATTTGAGTACAGTGAACTCATTGTTATGTTAAAAAAAAAAACAGTTTCAGATGATCTGAGGATGGTGATGTGGCGGGTTATCCAGTTGGAAGCAGCCATCAGAAAATGGGTATGCTGTGATGATAAAGTGAGAACATGGCCAGAAACAATACTCAGGTAGCCTGCGGCAGTTAAACAATCCCGTTTGTATTAAGGAACCAAAAGTGTGCCAGGAAAATATCCCCGCATCATTACACTACCAGCCTGAACCATTAATACAAGACAGAATAGATCCATGCTTTAATGCTGTCAAATTTTAACCCTACCATGTGAGTGTTGCAGCAGTTTCCTGTTAATATCTGACACGAGCAACACCCGGTGTGGTCTTCTGCCGCTGTAGCCCATCTGCTTCCAGAGTCGACATGTTGTGCTTTCAACGATGCTCTTGAGTTATTGTTACTTTCCTGTCAGCTTGAAGCTGTCTGACCATTCTCCACTGACCTCTGGCATCAACCAAGACATTTCTGCTGCTCACTGGATATTTTCTTTTTTCCGGACCATTCTCTGTAAACCCCTGAGATGGTTGTGTGGGAAAATCCCAGCAGATTGACAGAGATTTTGTTGTTGCTGAGAGAAAGCTGAAAATATAACTGACACAATAGTGCTAAGTGTTGACAAATTTAAAATCATGGGCAACCTGACAGGTTATGGAGATGAAGGGAGATGTCCTCTTCACTTTTTAATTTTAAATATATCTATGAGACTAATAATATATGAACTAAAAAGACTGGTGCTGATTAAAGATACAAAGTATTTTAATTGGGACTGTGATGTTCATTCGATTTGATTTGTCACAATGTCTGTATGATAGTTACAAACATGCAACTCTGACACACATTTTGATTAATTTTTAGATAGTAACAGTAATGTTAATGACACACTTTATTTACCACTGATAATTTGGTTCTCTACGTGTAAAACAGCTGCCATGATGTAATTTAAAAAAAAAATTGAATAAATGAAAGCTTTATTAGGAAAAAGAAACATAATTACAACAAACCATGTGATTAAATGTTCAATGTTCTTTGCCTGCACAAAGTTTCTTAGCTACTACACCAACCCCCACATGGTTTCCCTTGTGCCACCCCACTGAAAAATCCTAGAATCGCCCCTGGATTTAAGCTCTTTGCCTCGTATTTGCAGATGTCTTGGCAGCAACATTTCAGAGCGGCCCTGAACACGAACCTCCGCGCACACTGCAGCTAATGATTCCTCCGTCTGCAAAACTGTGCGCTAAATATTCGCACGCTTCACTCACTCTCTGCGAGACGATCTCTAAGATCTGGCACCTCTCTTCGCCTGTCTTAACACACGCTTTAGAATTCCTGCCCTGCAAATGCGAACCATCTGTGCTCCCACGAAGCAACAAAAGGCGTGTTAATGAGAAAATGGTAAATCGGCTGAGCTGCATGTTGGTGGTATTCCTACTGTAGCAAAGAGAGAGAGAGAGAGAGAGAGAGAGAGAGAGAGAGAGAGAGAGATGGAACATGCATTCAACATTCATTAAACTTTTTTTTTTACTAAGCTTGTTTCATGAGTGACTGCTCTGCTCTGCCTGAACCGTTCTGCAAGAGAGAGAGCTGAAATTTTCGGGGTTCCCTGGGGATTCCGTGGGAAGGAAATCTTGCTGTCTGCTTTGTCCATATACCAGATCTCAGACCCCCGGTGAAGGAGGGGGCGCGCAAAAACTCGGTCAAAGGGTTTCTCAATCTCCGTCACTGCACGCCGTGTGTGTCTCATTACCTGCGTGCACGCGCAGATCTCTTCTGGATCTCTGCGCACATCTGGTTTTGGCGGGGTCGCAGAGTTGCGGGGGAGGGACTTTCAGTGAGTTTGAGTGTGTGAGTGTGCGATCATGCTCAGCGTCTGAACTCTGTAATTCGCAGCAGATGACCACTTGGGGGGATGTAGGCTTTACTTGGGGAGGTGGCCGTTCCCTCGGACAGCATCAGAGCGCATTGGGCAAGTTCACGCGTTCCGTAGATGATGCTGCTCAGCGATGGCGCTGCGCGCTTGAAATGTACACTTTACAGAGCAACAAGTGAAATATGGAAGAGTCCAGCGTGACAGAGGAGAGGGGCGACTGCACCTGAAACACACAAAGCGAATGCCGCTTCAGATCCGGGCTGTGCCGGCCGCGCTGTGGGAATGGATACCAGCAGTTTCCTGGTGGGGATGTGCTTTTTCCTGCTGTCGCTTAATGGGTTTCTGTCCTCCTCGCTGGCGACGGGCTTTTGCCCAAACCGCTGCGACTGTCAGCATTCACAGCATCTCATGTGCACCAATCGCGGATTGCGCACTGTGCCCAAACCCGCTGCGCAGATGCCCGAGGAAGTGCAGATTTTCAGCCTTGGGGGCAACTTCATCTCTAACATCTCCGCCTTTGACTTCACACGGTACAGTAACCTTGAACGGTTAAATCTGCAGTACAATCAAATAAGAGTTATTCACCCAAAAGCATTTGAGAAACTTCCCAAGTTGGAAGAGCTGTACTTGGGACATAATCTTTTAACAGCTATACCCGCGGGAAGTTTGCAGCCCCTAAAGAAATTGACTATTCTCTATGGAAACAACAATGCAATTAAGAAAATCACACCGGGGCTGTTTTCCAACCTGGAAAATCTTATTAAATTGCGCCTGGATGGCAACTCTCTAGAAGTTCTGCAGGACTCTGTTTTTAAGAGTTTGATCAATCTACATTATCTTCATCTGGAATCCAACAAACTGCAGCACATTCACAGAAACGCTTTCTCTAAACTGACCAGCCTACGCTTTTTAAACCTGGCCCACAACAAGCAATCAGCCGTGCGCAATGTCCTCACTTTCTCTCAACTCAAAGCTTTGACGACGTTGCTGCTGTCTGAGAATGAAATTCGACATATTGGCAATCATGTCTTCCAAAACCTGAAAAAACTGTCCAAGCTTTCCCTCAGCAACAACAAAATCTCCCAAATGGACAGTGGTGCTTTGAGGGGCCTGTCGAGCCTCACCGAGCTTCTGATTGACGGCAACGAGCTGGTGGAAATTCCTGCCGTCCTCCTCGACCCCCTGGAGCGTGTCGAGGAGCTGGACTTCAGCCGCAACCGGATATCCAGCGTGGACTCTCTGGCTTTTTCGAGAGTTAAACACCTAAGAGTGTTGAAGCTGAAGGACAACTTTCTCACCAGTCTGTCTGGGGACATGTTTACCCTCAACAGCGCACTTTACGACTTGGATCTCCAAGGCAACAACTGGACATGTGACTGCCGCCTGGAGCAACTGAGAGAATGGATTGCTGCTGCACACTCTCAGGGCAAACTGCTGACTGTGTTTGTGCAGTGTCATTACCCAGCAACTCTGAGGGGGAAATATCTGGACTATGTGAACAGCTCCCAGCTGCAGCCCCTTGGGAACTGGACTCACTTGTGTACGAGTCAAGCCAGGCCTGAGGAGAGCAGGGCAGGGGCAGTACTAGTGAAGCTGGGGAGCACTGAGCGAGGAGAGAGAGATTCTCGGTTGCCAGAGGGCGGAGAGAGGACAGATGAAGAAGCTCAGAAAGGTGTGAGAAAGAGAGGGGAAGTGGAAGAAACAGGACGTTTAAGACCGGTGAACAGGGGTGGAGTCATGGTATGGAAAAATGGAGAGCAAAGGAAAAAAGAGGGACAGGAAGAGGTGGGGATCCAAGGAGACCAAGGAGGTCCAGAGGTGGCAGAACCTTCTTCTTTCCTGGACAGAAGGAAACCAAAGAAGAAGCTACGGCCTGCTGCAGAGGCAGCTGGGAAACGCGTTAAGGGGAGAACGAGGTCAAAAGTTATTTTCAAACCCAGTCCATCAGCCACAATGAGCCAAGCAAGCATCGGGCTAACCACCACTGTTTCTGCTCACTCAGGAGAGCAGTTAGATCTCCTTAGGTCGGATCAGGATGACACCCTACCTGTCATTACAGACCCTTGTGTTTTCAACCGCCATTTCATCACTAATGTGTCCGTGGATCATGTCACATCTAGTACCGTCACTGTGTACTGGACCACCAGGAATCATCACCGCTACACACCGGGGCCCGGGCCAGGCCTTGATGAAGTCCACTACCGGGTTCTGTTTGACAGGTTTGGCACCCAGGATCGTTTCCCCCGCTACGTTTACGCCCACGGCACGGCTCGCTCCGTGACCCTCCGAGAGCTCAGCTCAGATGTGACCTACATGGTCTGCGTGGAGGGAGTGGTCGGAGGTTCCGTGTGTCAGGTCGCACCACGCGACCACTGCGCGGGGCTGGTCACCCTATCTGAGGGAAATGGCCGTGGAGCTACGCTGACCTCTGACCTCCAGCTGGTGACGGTGGCGATGCTCGCCGGGAATGCGGTGCTGCTGCTGGTCATCGGCGGGGTGTGGCTGGGGAGAAGTCTGAGGAGAAAGTTGCAGAGGAGGAAGTCAGCCGTGCACGTGCGCCACATGTACTCCACCAGGCGACCGTTTCGCACCGCAATGGCCACGGCGTCCGTCTCCACCGACTTCACCAGCTACCAAAGCAGCCGGCCAGCACGACTCGCACCGCTAGAGGAGGGGGATCTCATCGAGTTCCCTTGCGACCGCTTTCTGGACAGCAGCAGTGTTCGCAGAGACAACGAAATGCAGAGATTCTCTGACTAGAACCATAAAAATCCAAATTAGCTTTAAAAAAAATGTTGACACTGAAAAAAATGGGAATTGCTTCATGTTTCCATCTGTGATTTAGCCTTTTCAACACAAACTCCTCTCAGCTGAGCTCATGAGACACCAGAGGAAGTCCATTCCCTCTGACTTCCCCTTTCCCAGTTTGGACCCTTCCTCTTTAATTTTCTTGCTTCTGTGAGTCTACATGCGTTGTTTTTCTTTCTTTTTTTCTTTTTTTTGTGTGTGTGTACATGAATGATGTACCACTGATTTCAACTACGGTGCTAATATTCAGTTTGCAGACATCATATTGTCTCATATTTGTACAGTGTGTAACGATGGCTGCTGGGTGGCAGAAAAATCTCCTGTTTTGTACCACATCTACCGTGTTTTATACTTTTATAAGGAACTTTGTATCATTTTGCATTACATGACAAAGTAAAAATCCCCAACAATGTGACTGATTTGTCATTTGAGTGTGTGTGTGTTATTGTATCTGCGGGTACTAAAACCCTGACTGTATATAAGACTGAGGACGATAGCAGCAACAGAACATTAAAGAAGTGAGTGAGCTGTGTGCGTGTCAAGATGAGGTCTGGCAATAGTTAGGCAGTCCCTTTGTTTGAGTCTACAGGGTGGAGTGCCTCCTACATTTAGTACAAATCATACACAGACACACATATTGACAATTACCTGCACACAAACTTTTCATAGCATCAGACAGTCAAGATGTTAGACATTAAAGCTTCTTGGTTTGTGACAGCTGACATTAAAGGGACAGTTCACGCCAAAATCAAAACTGCATATTTTTCCACTTGCCTGTCTGTCATTTTTTTTGGTTGTTTGTTTATTTGTGTTTTAGTCCAAGTAGGTTCCTTTCATTGAATATAATGGAAGCGAATATGGCGGGCATATGTTTAGACACAAGATTTGGGAAAATACAGATACAGTTATTATTGTACAGATATTACAATAATAACACATAACTTCTTGAAAGCAGCTGACTCACAGTGTTGCAGACATCCAGAGTCTCAAACATGTCCATGAATGCCTCATCAGGCAAGTTGTAATAAAACATTTTTTTAAGATACTGAAACTAGTATTCTTTCCTTTATATTTTTATCTTATTTCAGTTAGTTCCCAAGTTCACAAAATCATTTCACTTAGCTTTAATTTCTTTCAAAAGGCCAGTTTTTATTTTTATTTTAGTCAACTCAATGTTATTTGTATTTTTTATAATATTTATTTTTTAGTTTAGTTTCAGTTAACTATGATAACCTCAGAGCTAGCGTATGAGGGTGGACATCGTGCCTCTAGTCATGGATAGATGCATGCATAACGACCCCACAGCGAAGCTTGTGGATATATTTGAGTAACTAGGTCATAAATTCTCAAAAGAGTTTAGTAAGATACATTTTGGGGGGACTTTAAGCATCACAAGAAAAGTATTGCTTACTTTTACTATTTTCAGGAGAAGCCAGTCAGGTTTGTGGCTGATATTTTCAAAAACTGGTTAACTCACACCAGAGTGATTTAGAGCGCTGAAGAACAATAGGTTAAATTTTGGGAGAGCTATCCTTTGAAGTCTGGGACACTTTTGTTAGTAGTTGTCCAGTTATCCAGAACCTCAGCAGACTTTGAGGTGGTACACCCTGCACAGGTAGCCAGGCCATCACAGGGCTGACCTTCACATCTCCACAGGAAGAACATGCAGAAAGTTCATCTTAAGTCTTTCTGTCTGTGTATGAGACACGACAGAAACAATCCTGGTCACACTTTGATGACTACTCTTATTTTTGCTCTCACTAATAAAAACAGTCACTAGATGGCAGGATAGACCGCACCGTAAGTACAGAACCGTCTCACTGCTCACAGCCACCAGCTGACCAAAATTAAACACAAACAAATATGAATCTGACAGATCTGATGCTGTAAAAACATATTTCAATGATTCACAAAAAGATACCAGAATAATATTTTTTTAATTTTTGCATTAGGTTTACAGCGATTGTCAACGTCTTTACAGTACAAAAAGTGTAACTTCTGTGTAAATTAAATTAAACTAGCAGGGACTGAGACATGAAGTGTAGTTTATAATTACTCAGTGACTCAGGGCAGTCACAAAAAAAGCGCCTTAAAGAAAATACTGTAATTAACTAATATTCACAAATCAATGAAATGGGAAATTTTAGGATAAAATATTTATCTTATAATTTGAATTACCTGTAGAAAAAAACACCCAAAACAACAAAAACTTTGTTGTCTTATTTAAGATAAGCTGCCTCTGCTCAAAAATGGAAAAAGTTGCACTTGGAGCTGCCCAATTAAAACAAACAAAAAAAAGTTATAGTCTCTTTTTCTGAATTAGTGCAAGATATGCCAGAGAATGATACTAAAAAGATGTGTCATGACTGTGTATGTGCATAGCGAGTAGGTAGGAGGCAATGTTAGGCTCATGTCAAAAGAAAACAGACATTATCTGAATAAACACAGGATCCAGTTGCCATGTAAAAATCACAGTTTTAACAAGGCTTTCAGAAAGGGCATTTTATGCACCTGTTTAGAGAAATGAAGCGACAGATCTCTCTCTCTCTCTCTCTCAGTAAGTGTTTCTGATCTTCTCACAGAAAATCTGCTGATCGTGTTGAAAAATACCTCAAGCGTTCACGTGGATTTCTAAATTCATCCTATCCAGTTCGGGATTTCACCTATACGTTGCAGGCTAGTGTCCGGGCTGGAGGTCATGGCCCGAATCGCCTCCAGACGTCGAGGAAGTGGAGATGCTGTTATGTTGGATGGCTTGCAGATGAGACCCAGGACCTGCAGGGGTGGGACTTCTTCCTGGGCTCACCCCTGCAGCTGGACATAGAGACAGCTGTCAAAGTCACTTATAAAGTGCTGGCTCTCTGCTTTTTGGTGTTGGAGATTGTAGGCATGTTCAAATAAAAAGCCACGGCATTTGAGATTAAATGAAAATAGCTCCTTTATTTTAACAATTGAATACTGTACATACATGTATAAAGAACAGTAGAAATATATGAATATGAAATGTGCCAATATTGCATCTTTCTTTGTTCTATGAAACTCTTGACACATACGTCTTTGTTTGCTTAGGCCACAGCGTTTCACTTTTTAAATATCTTTCATTACAGGTCAGTTTCAGTCACTGTTTGACATAAACTTGAAGCCGCCTGTGGAGTGCAAGAAAGGCAACTTGTTCCCTGCTAGCTTCATGCAAGGCAAAACAATGCTAGTAGCATGGTACTACAAGTTATCTCAAATACCATTGCGGTGTGGTTCATTAAAACAGAATGACAAACTTGATATTCTTTTAAATTAAATCAAGAGTGCAGTGCTTTTTTCCCCCCTGATCTCTTCAAAAGTGCATTGCTAATTTTTTTGGACACAGCGGGGTTTAAAGCAAGAGTTACTTTACTCTTTTGTGCTGTTTGTTTATCACAGTAAGACACAGTTTAAAGTGGACCTATTATGCTCATTTTGCATGATAATTCCTGTTTGTCCCTTCGTCTCCCTCCCCTTTTTAGTCAGCTTTCTGAAACAACTGTTCTGCCCAGAACAGAAGATTTGAAAAGCAGGTTGGGTGGGGCTTCTGTGCTCACAGCCATGGCTGCATACCTGACATAACCACATAAGGGTATCCCCTCTTTTGACATCATACAGATCCATGTCCATGAGGAAAAAACAAACTCTTTGCTCACATGTACATGCATAAAAAACTGGCGCCAGTTTTAATAACAGTGCGTATATATGACAGAAAATAGGAGAAAGCATAATAGGTCCACTTTAAGGTCCCCGGTGTGTAGAGCAGTGGTTCTCAAAGTGGGAGCACCAGGTGTCTGCATCCAAAAGTCAAAGGGCAAATAATTTGCAAAAAAATAATTTTATAATAAAAAGTGCATATTTACAGATGGGGACATTTACTCCTGCCTGTGTTATCTTTGGGCTGACAGAAGCTCGCCATCAGATGTGATTGTGACACATCACGTCAGTCTATCATCAGCTATCACACACTTTTCTCAGGGTGTAATTAACCATTCCAGCTGTTCGGCTTCTTGTCTTTTTAACATGCGGGCTAGCAAGTAGCTTTAATTATTATCTATATTAAGTCCCCAGGTATAGCTGCATTTAAATCACAAAATATGAGGGGTTTCTTAGGACATTTTCTCCCCTCTTAGGGGTTCTTGGCCTCGAGAAGTTTAAGAACCCCCTGTGTCATAGCGAGTGCATGTGCAACTGTGGGTACACAAGGTTTAATGTGTGAATTACACCCTCAGTGGTGGATGGAGATGACTGGTGTCAGGCATCTGGAAAAGCTGGTGAGATTTCTACACAGGGTTGCAGGGAAGGGGGGTTTTACTCACTGGGGTACCCCTGTGCCTCCCTCTGCCGAGTAGTGACAGGACAGTCCTTGTGGGTGAGCAGAATCTGCTTCAGCTGACCCACCTCCGACCTTAGTGACGTCACCTCGTTCTGGAAGCAAACACAGTGAAATGGTAAGCACTCTCGCAGTGTAGGCTGTGTTGATGTGTCTTGTGCGCAGAGCACATCCCACCTGTAGCTGAAGGTTCGTGTGCGTCAGCTCTTCAGCTTTTTTCTCCAGCGATGACACCCACAGCTTCCTCTTCTGTCGGCAGCGGGTGGCTGCGGCCCGGTTACGTTCCAGAAACTTCTGCCTTCGCTCGTCGGGGTCCTGCTCTACTGTCCTCCTTCGACGGTTTCCGCCTCCTCCAACACCTCCTCCACCACCTCCGCTGCAGCTACCGCCTGCCTGCACTGCATGAGTGTGAGATAGCTGGGAAGGCTGCATCTGCTGTGCAACTGGTGATAACTGCAGAACAAAAACAACAACTTTTTCAAGTAACTGTGCTTGAATGCATAAAAAACCCAGCCATCATTAAATATAAAGCATTATACCTGCGCAGGAGCAGACAGTGGAGGTGCAGGCGGTGAGCCTGGGTGTAAGTGTGAAGGCGGTGATTGGTGAGCCTGAGCGTGAGGTGGTATATTCCCTGCCTGGTGCAGCTGGTGGCTCTGGGTGCTTCCAAGATGCTGTGGGTGGGGAGCATGGCACCGCTGTTGGTAGGTAAGAGGCACAGGTGGAAGCTGTGAGTGATGAGGCTGAGGATGATGATGATGGTGGGGATGGTGGTGGTGCTGCTGCTGTTGTGGTTGTTGTTGTTGTAGTGGAGGTGTCTGGTGACGCTGTGGCATCATCTCTATAATGTGGCCCATGGGTGGCACATTGTTATTGATGGTGATCATTCCTGGGTGATGCTGTTGATAATGGTGGCCCAATGTCTGCTTGGATCTCTGAAAAGAAATAGATAATAAACAAAAAAGAGCAAGTTAATTAATCATATGATGCTATTAAAAAGTTAAATTATTATCACTTCTATGTGCAATGATTTAGAAATCTGAAGAGATCTAACCACTATCTACTCTGATATCAGCCTGTAGAACTGTGTTCAGAGGATAATAAGTATATACTAGCAACTAGATTAAGAAAATACAAACAATTAACATGAATTCAACTGAGGAAGATTTTCCTTTTCTTTTACATGTTGGATTATAAAGATATTTATTTACCCCTTACATGGTCAATATGTTACAGAATGATCAGAAGCCCTATAACCACATGGAAAGGCCGTAAAACTGCAGTTCCGCAAATGACCACATGAGGCTGGCTTGCACAGTGAGACAATCCCAACAGACAACTATTCAATTCAGTTCAATTGTATTTATATAGCACCAAATCCCAACAACAGTTGCCTCAAGGTGCTTTATACTGTAAGTTAAAAACCCTAGAATAATTCAAAGAAAACAGAGAAAACCCCAACAATCAGATGACCTCCTATGAGCAAGCACTTCGGTGACAGTGAGAATGAAAAACTCCCTTTTAACAGGAAGAAACCTCCAGCAGAAACAGACTCGGGGAGGAGCGGCCATCTACCGTGACCAGCTGGGGGCAAGGGGAGGAAGACAGGACAAAACCACACTTTGGAGGAGAACCAGAGATGAATAATAGCTCACGATTAAATGCAGAGTGTGTGAAAACACATAGGAACAGTGAAGAAGAAACACTTGGGAAGTCCCCAGCAGCCTAGAGCTATTGCAGTGAAACTAAAGGAGGATTCAGGGTGACCTGATCCAGCCTTGACTATATGCTTTGTCAAAAAGGAAAGATGACTATGTTAAAACGCCCAACTTAACAGCATTAAAAAGCAAGATTAAACTCTTCTGGAAGAATGGTTTTGGTCTCTGTGAATATTCTCCTAATAGAAATTGTATTGCAGTTTCATTTCTTTCTCATTCTTCTAATTACACTTTTAAAGTTTGACAGTGGCCAGTTTTGGCCAGTGATTGAACTGGACCTCTAGATTGAGCATTTTTAATGGAATTATCAATTGTTGTGTGGCTCATGGCACAAACGAGCTGTTTCCACTTTGCTGGGTGAGGGTTTATTTTTAGTATTTTATTAGTACTAGTGCATGGAAAAAAATAATAATGCTTCTGTGAAATTAAAATGATATGATGCTTTTATCAGGTGTTATCAGTGCATAAACACTACAAGTTGATAATTTTAGCCCTTTGGATGTGTTGGTGCTTGGCAATATGATGACATCATAATATCTGAGATAGATAAGAACCACAGACAATATAAAAGATGGACGTAGCTACCCTGACGTCACACACTGCTTTGAGGTCCCGCTTTGAAGCCTCAAGGTGGCGACGGTGTTTTTGCTTGTGAAGAATGGACGTGACAAAGAGAGGGGCGGGTCTGACTATTGGCTACTGACTTGTGATTGTCAGCTCAAAAGCCAGTGTGGTCTTTTGAACCATAGTATGATCAAGATTTATGAAGCAGACCTCATTTTTTTTATTATCTGTATGACGCATAAACTGAGTCTATAAACTCAAATGGAAAATGTTTACAAAGGTCAAGTGAGACAGCTGTTTTTCTTTCCACTACTTGCCTGAAATTCCTACATTTCATTTTATATATTATAGTAAGAAAATTACTAATTAGCGGCCATCTGTGGCTGTGCAGTTCACCCATACAGTGTATGGATACAGCCTTCTAAGAACTCAACTTTTTTTCCCCAAATATGGTAACTTCAGACTCCAAACTAAAAAAAAATGTGGCTACAGTCAAAAGACTTAACCTAATGAGTCATAGTGTTCAGTCTATGGTTTATCCTTAACGCCTGCTAAATTAGTAACAGCAAGTTATCTTTGAAGCAACGGGCCACTTCAAGCCGCGTCCCGAGGTACTGCACCTCGATGCAAATAATATCTGCGGGTCAAACCCTCCTTCTTTTCCATCCTCGCCACTTCTCCTCAGCGCCCGCAACTGCGAAGACAACTGTTGATGAGAGGGATAACGTGTTCCAATAAATGCTGCCGTCTGCAGCTTGATACCTTCACACTTTATCATTCCCGTGTATCATCTGACTAAACAGACTGTACGAGCTAAATTAAACCTCATCTCACCTTTCTCCAACACTCAGCAGAGAAAAGCAAGAGAGGGAGAGGTCATGTTTGGAGCATGACATCACCCCCCCCATTCCAGTCCCTCCCTGGCAATACTGTTATCTGCTCCCTGTTACACAATATTTCTTTAAGAGAAGAAGCAGATTTTTCTCTCTCTCGCTCTCTCTCTCTCTTCACCATTCAGTGAAGTAAAAAGAGAGCACATTTAACTGGTGCCAAGGATGAGGTCATTGAGCTGTCTGTGCCAGCTTTACCAGCCAGCCAGGCTGCCAGTCATACACACACGCACAGCCACACACACACACACACACACACACACACACACTAAATAGAGCTGGACACGAGTCCTTCAGTTGTGTTTACTAGATAGAAACACCCTGACACTGAGGCCGGCGATTACATCATGGGTCTCCTTGGCTTGGATGACACACCACGTTGATATTTCTGTCTGAAGGGATCAGTGAATGAAGACACAAAACTGTACATGAAACACTGATCCACTTGTCAAATGTTTACTTTTCCACTTGAGCTGAGTGTAGCGTTACTGTACAACAGAGGCATGTTAACACACTTTCTGATGTTTTAAAGAACCAGAGGCCTGTTTCGAAAAAGAAAAACCTTTCCGAGGACCGATATAATTCCTTAGATTTATACTACAAGACACATTCACCTGTTCACACACACACATTCATGCAGCACTTTATTCTGTGTACTTTAGGAACGTTACCTATAACACATACACTCACACACCAGTAGGTGCACTGGGGGGGTAAGTATCCCGGACTGAACCACTGACAAACCAATTTGTAGATGACTCACTCCACCTCTTTGCGTCCACTGAGGACATTTGTGGAACAAATGTGTTGCATCTTGGTAAGTGTTACAAACCTGACAAAAAGTCAAAGTGTTGTTTGAGGGTTAAGATTCTGCATCAGGATTAAGGTTTAAAGTAAGGAGTTGCTTCAGTAATAAAAGGTAAGGTAAGAATGTGTTGGGTCAGCGGGTACCCTTTTATGAGTGTGTGTGTGAGAGAGTGTAAGAAAAGAGGGTCAGAAGTGAACCTGCCACCTGAGTGGCTCCGCAATCTGAAACCACTTTTCAGTTGCCACTCTGTATGCGAGCTCCTCCACAAGAAGCCACAACCTGCGTCCATGCCTGTGTGTGTGTGTGTGTGTTTGTGTGTGTGGGGCTATTTCACAGTTTTCCCTTTTGAAGTTGCTTTTGATAGCAAAATATCTTTAACTATTAATTCCAGATGCAGGTGAAAAGAGGAGATGTAAAATTTACAAGCGAAAAGATCGCACGCTTGTTGACGCAAGGGAAATAAAACAACTGAGAAAGCCACGGGGGAGCATGTAGATTGTGACTTCCTGTGGTCCAATGTGTGAGTGTGTGTGTGTTTGGGGGTAGAGTTACATTCTATTTCCTGTCTGTCCTGATTAGAAAGGACTATGGCAAAGGGAGAAGGTGAGGCCGGGTGTCTTTTTTTTTAAAGTGTTACATAACACTATGAATTTGTCTTAACTGAAAAATCACCCACATTTTGAGCCACTTATAGAACAGATTAGAATAGAACGCTACTATTTGTCATTCTACAGGTGTACAGCCAAATTTGGAGCAACTCTCTGAGTGGTGCATAGAGTTAAGACAAACATATATACAAATACAAATATATAAATATAAAGATATCAAAATATGAGATCAGTATAAGTTAAAATACACACACAAACACACTCCTACTTTACAGACTTTAGTAATATTGCACCGGATGTTCTGAGTGATGATGGTACACAGTGTTATGAGCTGGAGCATGATGGTAAAGGGTATATATAATGGACATCTCTATTCTAACTGAGCTTACTATAAGCCTCAGTCACCCAATCAGTCATTCATATAGCACTTTAGTTTACACCTAAGTGCTTTGTCTAACAATAAAACACACCGAGTGCAGCAGGGTTCAGAATCCTGCCACAGAAGGATTCAAAGTGCAGACTGGGATTGAACCTCCAACCTTTCAATTGTTAGCTTACCTCACTCAACCTCACTCTGCCTCCTGACCCACAGACACCCAAAACGTTAGGATAAGATATAATATGCTGGGAGTTGATGAAACATGCAGAAATCCACTCTTCATAAACAGCTGTGGTGTAATGCATTATTAGTGTAATGCTAAGCTAATATAATGTTATTAGCTCCAATAATGGAAATGGTGGGAAAAGTAGTCAGACTGACTGATGATCACCTACCTGGGGTGAAGAACAGGAGGGGTTGTGTACAGGAGTCGGTATACCCATTGCACAAGACATCTGCTTCTCTATCTGAAGAAGAAACAGTAGACACAAAAAGAATCTTTCAGCTGTGACAAAGGGAAGCAGCAGCTTGTATCCACATAAACCTCAAGAATGAAGAGTTCCCCCAAAGGTCACATCCATCTGGAGTTTTGACATTTTGATTAATTTATCCACAAAAGTGAATTTTCCTGTCTTGGGTCCACTATACCTGCATCTATAAATCATCAGGCATGCGTGTTTGAATGTGTGGGAGTCTGAACATGACAAACACCACCCCCTTCCATACTTACAGTCATGTGCTGAGCAGATGCCCCTTGCATGGCGGGGTCTGGCAGGGTGCCAGGTAAGGAGGCTGGCAGCGGCTGCCTGTGTCTGTTCCGCATGTGAAGGAGGCATGACAGCGGCCCGGGAACCGGCCTGTGGTGAGCCGAAGAGGGAGAGAGCGATAGAGACGGGTCATGCTAGGGAGCCGTCCACAGCCAAAGTTTCATAAAACCAGGTTCAGAGAGAGGTGCAAGTTGAAACATTTATAGCTGGGTCTTAATGGCAGATGGAGGTGAGATGTGAGAATGGTCATATCGTCTTATTTTTAGGGGAAGCTGTATCCAAATCTACAAACAAAAAATGCATATAAAGCCAGCAGAATGGCTCTGTTCTGGGACCTCCCTGCACTTTAATGTGTAGGACCTTCGCACAAAACAGAGCTGGTATCAGTGGCAACAGATATGCCACTGAGCTAGGGAAGAGGTGGGTTGCAAAGTGGCTTGCAGATGTGCTACAGCAGCTAAAATAGCCCTTTATGTTTACAAGGGTATCAGCTGAGCCATCAGCTGATGATGTAGGCTAGCACTGAGATCGGCTGATCTGCTACCACTGCAGGTGAGGGTAACTTGGCTGAACTAACATCATGTTTGATTTCTACTACTTACGTCAAGTATTTTTTCAAAAGGAAAAGATAAGTGATTTTAGCTGGCTGGCTTACCTTCGTCTGAGCAACGAGTTGGCACAGTTTCCTAAAGTAAAGCAGGAGTATGTCTTTCTAGAAGCAGCGTTTCAGTCATCCTGTTTATTTCATACATTTAACAGATTTTACTGGAACTACTTTCTACGGAGGAAATAGTCCCTTACGAAACTGTTGACAGGGTGTTCTGCTTATTGTCCAGAATATTAAGTTCTCTAGGCAAAGATGTTGCTGTTGAACTTTTTTGACATGGGGAGTAGCACAACCTAAATTCCACTGAGCCTCATTGTTTTGGGATGGCGGAGAAGTCTCAGAGGCAGATGTGTCAAAACATTGGCAAGCTGGCAAATCAAAGCCGCCAACCACTAGAAACAAATGTTACTGAGGAGTCTCTGAGAGCCCTTAAACACTCCAATGTGATCAGAAAGCATTGATGTGTTATTGTATGCCAGGAGAGAGCTGTAAACACAGTTTTGAGGTGAAGCGCTGACAAGAGAAAGAGTGATGAAGTTTAAAAAAATGGAAAGAAAAGAAAGACGTGGAGAAAAATGACAGCCCGAGAGGGAGGAGCAAAGCCTGCGGGGGGGATCCAGAGACCCGGGGTGCCATGTGCTGACCTAACCCCTCTGGCTCTCTGCCAGTGAGACAGCGTGGGCCTGCATGGCCACGCTGAGGTCATCATCAATGATGTCATCACCGAATCTGGGGGTATGCGACCTTTTTAGAATACAACAAAGCGCAGACAAACCAAAACAGCATTTCCTAACATAACCACAACAGTTCTACCAGGCCAGCAGCCAGACACTCAGACCAGGTCACTATGGAAACCGGTGGTAAACACTTGTGGAAACAGCCAGACGCCCGATCCAGAGTTCACTTAGTAACTCTTAGCGGGTTTCACTGACTAACATGCTGTCTGGATTCAGCTGGCACTGATTAATGCTGCCATAAATGACTGTCAGCTCGCTCCCCACTGTCCTGTCACGTCCTGTCTGAGCCTGGACAGATGTTTGGAGCTAATTATGTCACTGACTCACTTGTGGCACCTTGATTCATCTAATCAACAACAGATTTGACAGAGCCTTTTGTTTGTCGACAGTATGCGTTGCAAGCAGTAACCATTGGTGGGCAAGATGATGGAGGCACTTTCATGTAAGATTGACATTTGGGCGGGAATCACTATTTACTATATTTAGCATAACTAAACCCCAGAAAACACAAAAAAAATCTTTTTTTAATCACAACGTGTCCAGTTTGATCTCAGAATATCATAAATCTACGTCATAAATGCAAAAATGACATTGCTGTAATAACTAGGACTGGTAGAGAAAATGTTACACTAAAAAAAGAAAAACTATAAAAGTCAAAATCTTCTCAAGCAAATGTAAAATGGTTCCAACTTGTAGAAATGTGTGAGTGCACCTAGGCCCATACAGCTGTATTTATAGGTGGGCTGTTTTCATTGTACATGTACAATGACAGTAAAGGGCTATTCTTGTCAGGTCGTTGCCAGCCTAGAGAGTAAGTGTGAGTAAACTTTATCTATGCAGCACTTAGAAAGAAAACAAAGAGCAGGAAAAGAAGCAGTATAAGAAACGAAACTAATTCAAAGACCAATGAAACCAACAGGGATTATAACCAAAAGCTATATATTAGTCTATACCAAAGTTTTACCAGATTTAACTGACCTGACAATAAGGAGAAGGCACTTCCACAGCTCAAGCATTAAAAGCACTGTCTGTTCCTAACTCTGAGCAAAGCTGGTGGAAAACTTAAGTTAACTGTAGGGTTCCGTCTAAGGTCACAAAATAAACCTGTAGGATTACTGATGGCACAAGAATAAAGACAAACAGGCCCCAAAATGCTTATTATTATTATTACCATCATTATTATTATTATTATTATTATTATTATTACAGGATTAGGGGTAAGGTTAGGGTTAGGTTTTGGTCCTCCACATTCTAAACTGGCAAATGTTTAGAAACTAGAGGCTGATGCCTTTCAAATGAAGTCACATACAAAAATTTTCTCAATCCAGTTTTTCCTATTTTAAAGCACCACAGCCTAGAGGTTAAAGCAATTAAAGTTTACACTGAAAAAACAAACAACAGCATTTTCTCTGTCTAGAAACATTCATAGAGTTAATCTGGATAATCCACCGGCCTAACTGTGAAACGCTTTAGTCCCAATAAAGCTGTAGGCTTCATGTTGTGCTTATTGCCCAGAATATGAGGTACACTGTTTCTGTTAGCGATTAAAGCTGACTGAAAAGGATAGATTTCTTGTATTAGCTGAAAAAAATGTTAAAAGGCAGACAAAGAAATATGTGTAATTTTTTTTTATAAAAGTATAATTACACATAAACAGTTTAATGTTCAGTTTTTTTAAGTTTCATTTTTAAGGTAACCTGATAAACACGTTATTATAAACAAGTGAAGTTATTTATTTATGTTGCTGTGGCAGGCATGAGTTCATTTTTCTTTATGAAATTAGAGATGAAAATTACTTGTATTACCTAAAGTTGCAAGTAATATTAGTCAGTAAACAATTAAATAAGTACTTGAAAACACTTTTTTTCCTTATCAAACAGAATGCTGTAAATATACAGCATAATGAAGAGCAGAATACATAATGAACCCTGTATGTGTGTATTATGAGAACTTGTGAGGGCGGACTGTTTACTAGGTTTCACAAATCCATAGCCGGACTGTTAGGAGGAGTGGGAGCAGCTGCAGGGAGCTGGTCAGATGAAAGACAGGAACTCCTCTAATCTGTCTGTAGAACTGGGTGATAACCAGGGAGCCAAGGAAGCTGCCCAGGCGCTGAGAGACTCCGATCTGGTTCTGAGTCTTTGCAGACATGTAACAGAGACAGTAGTTGCATGGTGGGGTGGGTAGCGTCTAAGGGACTGAGTGGCTTTTTATGCAGTGGTTCTTCATCACTTTTGGAGTTACTTTTTTCTCTCACTAAACTGACGTATAATTTTTTTTCCTGCTTCTTCCTCTCACTTCGTTAATGAAGTGATGAATTATGCAGCGGAAACGCCAGCTTGTGAGCGGCGGAATGATTTATAATGCGTCCATAACAGGAGGAAAAAGAAAGAATGAAAAAAGGAAATGTGTTTGCGTGTGCAATGTAGGGAAAATCTAAGATACACATATATGTGTTTCGATGCCTGTAGGTAAATGTGTGTGTGTGAACTTACTCGGAGTGTGTTAGGGTGGAGGTAGCCTGGGTGATGACTGATCCAGACTGGGAGGAGGACAGGGCTTGCTGGGCGGCCAGGCTGCAGCTAGGGGCCATCATGGGGCCATGTGTCTGGGGATGATGCAGTGCATGAGTCTGGGGATGATGCAGCGGTTGTTGGGGATGTGGGTGCTGAGGCTGGGGTGGGTGCTGGAGCTGATGTTGGGGTTTGAGCTGGTGCTGGCTCATACAGGAGGGCCCATTATGAGAAAGCGACTGTGGAAAGAATGAAAAAAAAGACAAACAGCTGAGACCATTGTAAACTTGTGGGGCAGTAAATGATTGAAGTCATTTACGATCAGAGATTACGGTGCCAGTCAAAGTCCTTTTAGACACTAACGCAGACACATGGCAGCCATCTTGAGATGCGGCAGAGCAGTTTTTTTTAAAGCATTATCTATATTAACTTTAATTTCATTGTTCACAGGGAGATTAATATTGCTTATATACACTCACCTGTCAAATGTGTCAAATCACTTAAAAGGTTTCTGTCTATCAGTCCCCACCGTATCTTAAAGACCTCATAATACTGTATCATCCCAATAGAGCACTTTGGTCTCAGACTGCTCGTTTACTTATGTTTCCTAGGGTACTTGAAAGTAGAATGGGAGGAAGAGCCTTCAGCTTTCAGGCCCCTCTTCCGTGGAACAAGCTCCTATCTTTAAGATTAGGCTTAAAACTTCCTTTTTGATAAAATATATAGTTAGGGCTGGATCAGGTGACCCTCTCATGATGCACTGAGTGTTTCTTCAGTCACTACGTGTTTATACACCACTGTGCATTAAATCATTGGTTATTATTAATCTCTGGCTCTCTTCCACAGCACGTCTTTTGTCCTGTCTCCCTCCCCTCACCCTCAGCCAACCCCAATCTGCCCCCCTCTGAACTTAGTTCTGCCAGAGGTTCCCACATGTTAAAAGTGTGTGTTTTCCTTCCCACTGTCACCAAGTTCTTGCTCATTGGAGATCATCTGATTTGGGGGTTTTTGCTCTATTATTGTAGAGCCTTTACATTAAGGTCTTGAGGTGAGTGATGCTGTGATTAGGTACCATATAAATAAAAATGAATTGAACTGTCTTTGCCTCCAAAATCAAGCTTTAAAAAGCTTTTTTTTCCCCCTGGTAGTCATACTACCACTCTCTATACATGCTCTTTCAAAATTCTCCCAAATATTTTGATTTAATTGCTTTGAGTACCACATTTCTCTCTTATAATGCATATGGTGACAGCGATGAGAGTGTGTGCACTTGTTTAGTTGTCTCTGAGTGTGACGACTAGCTGTTTAATTTACAGGGTAGAATGTGATCGCTCGGTGTGTCTTTCCTGCAGCAGGTCAGATATCTGCAGCTGTCTGACCGGGCCTTACTCCCTCACAAACAAGTGTCACTCAAAACATAAACTCTCAGCAGCACCGGGGGACGGATCTGCATTGTGTCTTAATCCTTGCTTCTTTCCAGCTAACGTCAGACTAGAACTGATGGTTTATTTTAAGTGAAATAAAATAATATGATAGTAAAAAACTTGTCAGACTTACCTGCTTCTTGTTTTCCTCCTCTTGTGCTTGAAGAAATTCTTCCTCGATCTCCTTGAACAGACCAACCTCTTCGCAGTTCTGCAGAAATCGTGTCGGCGTCGGAGTCTGGTCTAGAGTCATTGCATCCAAATGGAAACAAACGAGAGGAAAAAAAACGGATTTGCTTTTTAAAAAAATTTGAAGCACTTGCCAAAACAGACTGTAGTTTAAGCTTTTTTTGCTTTCTAAATTAACAGTGGTGCAGGTCGTCATGCGAAGAAGAGGAACGAGTCTCCTCTCAGCTGAGCTCTTCGTCTCTGTCTGATAACATCAGTCTGTCTCTCCCTGAGCCGTCTAAACACATAGAGGTCAGAGGTCACATGAGGGTTTTTGTTTTGACAGGGGAGTTCCTGCAGGAGGCGTGACAGGCTGCAGGACGGAGGTGCAGAGGGAGAGTCTGCAGAGGCCAGATCTTGCACCATTGTTTACATCCAGACAAATCTTTGGGGAAAACATTGACACCAACAGCCATGTTCGCCTCCGAAATTGTCACAAAAATGAAGCCAAAACATCGCAGCATGGCTTCCATGACTTTTATGATTTCACCTTTCTTGTGTGGTTACACTTTTCTCAGCACCACGGCTTCCACTGGCGATGGGGTAATACTTTGGTTGTATTGCTTTGCATTGATTCCTACACCACCACAAAAGCCAGCTTACGCTCATATGTTGCTTTAGTCCGGGCTGAAGATGAGGTGGAAATTCTTCTTGTTTTGGCATTGGGGCTCGTACTTACTCATATTTTCTACAAGCAGCCAAGCCACTGTTTCCTGCTCATGGTCAGTATGTATTCACAGAAATGTTAATGTGGAAGCACAATATTTAAAAACTGTGTTTAAATGATCGTCTGGAGGTTGTTTTGACGTTAAAGATACTAATACTACCACTGTAGCCTCAGCAGTTAGTTCATAACACAGAAATGTGAGGCTTGCAAAGTTAATTTAAATGCAGAATCAGCATTTTACAGTCGTTCACAATGGGACTAATCTTAATGGGGCATTTGTTTCCCTGGAAATCACTGCAAATGTGTTTGATATAGTCTGAGTGAAATTGTCAACTGTTGTTAGATGCTGACTTTTTTTTAAGAGCAAACCTTTCCTAAATTCTTATTTTTGCCATTGAAACACATGACCGGACACTGAATCTACACACAGACACACAAAACAAGCTAATGAAATTTTCTCTGACTTAGCAGATCTTGAAACAGGAAGAATCCTTATCTTTCCTCTTGTAGAAAAAAACATCCTTAAAAAAAATAGGAAGAGGATGAATTTACAATATCAGTGCTTTTAAAACAATTGGAGAAGGTTCAGCAGTCTTGCTGCTATTATCAGTCTTTTGCATAGAACTGAATTAGAAACAATTAAACAATTTTGGAATTTTATTTTCACTCCTTATGAATATTTGTGTTGTAAATACAGAGCACAGTAATGATTAATATACATTTAAATGATGGCTAAATTGTGCTAAATTAAAACCATGAGCTCTAGAAGCAGTGAAATACTGAGTTTTACATGGGCCGTGCTGAGACCGGTGCACCTACTCTCCACGTTTTTAAATCAAAGTGCTGTTATCTGTATTTTGGCTCTAATCTGATGGAGTATACTGTACATGCTGCAACACGAGACGAGGGAAGGGAGCTTGCTTCGGTGGGTTATCTGATTTCATACTGTATAGTATATCGTCATCTTTTAAAAAAAAATATATATATCAAGCACTGATCTTGAAAAGGAGGAAGTTTCACCACAGACATGTGCAGCCAGGAGATGCGGTCACTGGGAGACCAGGATGAAATCTCAGAGAAGCTCGTTTTCTTCCTTACCTGTGAATGCTGCATCTGTCTTTATGGAGGGGAACTTGAGGGTCATCTCATGCTTGTGCCTGTGGATGATCAGATGTTCCTCTAACTGGAAGCGCTGCAGCACACCAACACAGGAAGAGAGATGTGAAGGGATGCGTGCAGCTGTGTGACACGCGGGATGATTTTCTCAGTTAAAGCAGCTGATTACCTCTTAAGCTGACTAACACATCATGATGCTCTTAGTCTGTTAAGTATTTTAGGTTATTCATCACTTCAGAAACATTTGTATTTATCAGCAACTCCTCCTATATTCTACAGCTTGATCGTTACTCATTTCATTGATGATTAAGTCTGACATCCCGGGTTTTTTTTTTTTTTAAATTACCATTACAGTCCTTGTAATGCCACACGTACATAGCATTCTACTGACCTGAGAGCAGCCTGGGGCGCCGCACACATAAGGCCTGTCCTGTTTGTCATTCATGTCATACACAAGCCTGCACAAACAGAAGAAGTGAGAAGAATTTATTTACCTGCAGTCTCAGATCACAGCTCAGATGAGCTCACCCAGCAGGCAGCCTGAGGTTCCCTGTTTTATGTTTTGTATTTACACGGATAATTCACATACTGTTCACCTATTATCGTGCCTTTATTGTGGAAGCCGTGTGTAATGAGATAGTTGCCACAGATGATAGATGTTTCTTCCTGAGACACAATATTAAGTTGAGGAAAATGATCCCTTTGGTGTCAACGGAGGGGGGTGGGGGGGGGGGGGTGCAACAGTCTTGGGTTGTGAGAGCACACACTAGGTATTCATTTTTATTAGGACGAGCCCTATAGCGTACAAACCGTGTTTTTTCCAGCCTTTCATTACTCATTAGTAATTACATGTAAACAAAAGAAGGGCATCAAAGCCTTCCAGCATTGGGAGCTTTACTTTTCACTTGGAGTGGGGACTAAGTGTAGTGCAATTGTTTCAGGCTACAATTAGGCTTTCATCGGGGTATCAGTTAATAATACTGGTGTGATGAAAGGATAAGTGCTCGCCATGTCTTACATCAAGTCACTGGGATAAAATTATCAACACAAATGCAGAGGAGAGTCACAGTAATAAACCAACTTGCAGTGCCAACCCAGAACCGACCCAGTTGCCTCTGCTGCGAGGATATTAAGCCGCCGATGTGGGGCAATTGTGAATTATTAGAAGACTGCTGTTGAAGCACAAAGTAAGAAGGTCTTCAATTCCTCAGCCAGGTGACAACAGGTGACAAGGGTCAACAAATGTTACCAGTGTTGCTGTGGGAGGAGATGGTGGTTATGAGAAGCATATTCACAGGTTGCACACTCCCCCACCCCTTGTGTACGCGTGAGCCGAGAGCAATGAGAAGACAGCAAAGCGGGTGCTGATGTTATGGGAAAGACTGAGAGCTGAAGAGACGAGTCGGGAAAGAGAGGGCAAAAGTAAAGGCTTCCATAAGAAGTGGAAAGAAAGTGTGTCTGTGTGTATGTGTGTTTGAGTGAGAGGACGGGTGGGAGGTGGAGAGTGACATTAGGTTGATGGCGAGGAAAATGGAAAGGGCAAGTGGCAGTGATCGAGAGAGGGAGAGGAAAGCAGGAGGAGGAGGACACAATGAATGGAAGAGAGAAGGAATGAGGGTGGGAGCCTGCGAAGGGAGGGCTGCACTTCAGGCCTACTCGTGACAGGTTTGAACCTGCCTCAGCCCCCATTTTCCAACCCCAGGCAAGTAGAGGTGACTTCATAGGTGTGCGTGTGCTTGTGTGCTTGAAAATAAACCAGTAACTAGGTGATCACAACACCAAAATTCTAGCTAGATCAGAGATTGGTCAGAGTATTTAAGGTTTGGATTCTCAGCCAATACAGAAAGCAGGTTTATTAGTAGTTTTATGTATCAGCAGTATGTAACAGCGTGCCACAGTCAGCTGTACTCTAAGTGTTTCATAAGCTCACATTTCATAAGCTCACAAATGTAAAAATTTAAAGCCCAGCATCCAGTTTGTAACCCCTCTGCCCCCTCTGTCTGCTCTTGTACAAGATTAGCAGACTCAGCACATTTCCAGCAAAACCTTCTGTCAGAGCGGGCACTTCAATGCGCAATGACGTCATCTTTAACGGATGAACTCAACAACAGACCAGGCAACATACTGTCAGTTTAAGACAGGATTTACGTTGACAAAAAAAAAGTTTTCCCGCCTCATTTTTTAACTGTCATTGTTCTACACTTACGCTCGGTTACTATGACTCACAGAAAAACACGCAGAACTTTTAAAATCACCTGTAAGCATCAAAGAAATCAGTTTTAAAAAGGTGCCAGGTTTAGTTACTCACTACACTTCTTCAAGTCCCCCGTATCTGATGGATGAATCATGACAGCAGTTGGCATGGAGCTCATTCTGCTCAATTTAAATCGCGGTCCTTAACCAAAAAGTCCTCCGGACGGTCACTGCCTACGTCTCAAGAACATGACCGGTATTTGTGTTTGTTTATGTGTGTTTGTGTGTGTGTGTGCGTTGTCTTTTCCTCCTACCGCTCCGTAAAGGAACCTGTTCAACTCATAAACAAGCCCGGCACAGCTGTACAGAGAGTGCTGTCACACCCCCCAAATAGACAGGAGCGCTCAACCTTTCCGCTGGGTGATGAGACTTCACCGGGACACCTCGCTAAAAAGTTCCGTCGTCAACTTTTCTTTCCTTTTTCTTTTTAAACCGTCAAAATAAAAAAAATAATAAATAATAATAATAATAATAAAGGCACCCGGGCAATTTCGGTCAGTGTCAGGAGAGCGGTTGCCGCGGAGCTAAAAAGTTTTGTGAATGGAAGCAAAAGACTTACCTACAAGTAGAGAGTAGACGAGCGGCGCTCCAGAGAGGAACCACGTTGGACTGGAGCGAGATTACAATACGTTCTATTTACAGAAGCATTACATCACCCTCCCGGTGACGTCACGTGGGATTCCTGAACTTCTAAATCATTGCGGTCCCGTACGGAGAGAGGGCTTGAGAGGGGCGGGGTTACGACACGGCGAGGGGGACGGGACGGAACAGCAGCAACAGCAGCAGCGTGGTGCTGGACCGGAGTCAGTGACAGACCCACCGGGTAGACACACCAACGGCAACGTGACGGGACACGGGGCAGACCGGGTGGGCGGATGAGACCCAGTTAAGTGTTTGTTTTTTGTATTTTTTTATCCTGTCCCCACTTTTGGTGTGTGTCTGAAACGGGACGTTCCAGCGTCTGTATCGAGTTTACGTGTCCAAATGAGCGAGAGCCTCCGGGTCTTTTTCTTCTTCTCAGAACTTTAGACAGTCAACGGTATGAGACTATTTGCTTGAAAATAAAGCTGAAACCCTGAAGTGATTTCAGCGAAACGTTAAGTACATCCTGTCATCACCCAAAGCAACATAATAATAATAATAATACTAATACTACTACTACTACTACTACTAATAATAATAATAATAATAATAATAATAATGAAGGGGCTTTTTAGAAAGTACTAGTCTTCCATTTAGAAAGTCAGTGTTAGGGTCCAGACAGTAGCTACTTTCAGCTGCTTTATTCACAAGGGATTGTCACAGCGGGTAGCTCCCCATGTTTCATTTGGCACAGCTTTTACGCCGGATGCCCCCTCTGACCCAAAGCCATAAGGATTTGTGGTCCCTCCTGGGATTCTTTCGTTTGAAAGGTGAATGTGCAAACCACTACAGTTATACTTTTTTTTTTTTAATAAAACAATAATACGCATTATTTTTAAAATACGACAACTTAAGACATGGTGATAAACTTCTAGAAGTAGCTGAGTACTTTTATTTTGAAAATGTGAGAGTTTTAAAAACCTGTCCAGGTCATACATCCGGTATACATAGACATACAGATATAATAATAATAATAATAATACTAATAATACAAGAAATAAAATGTGACAATAAAGACAATATTACAGAGAAAACCCCAACAAACTAATAATGTAATAATAATCCATTATGAGGACTTGGAGACAGTGGGAAGGAAGAACTTTCCTTAAACAGGAAGTAATTGTAAATTGATTTATATAGCATGATACCTTGAAATCTTTTTGCAGGTCATTCTGCTGACCTAAATATCACTAAAGCTAATGGTTTTATTTAGGTCTGAGATTTAAAGTGAAGGTTCAAACTGTATAACACAAATTAAACATAAGCAACAATCAAATTGAACTCGTTTGTAAAGCATATGTAAAGGTGTGTCCCTTACACCAATGACCTAATTAAAACAAAGGTAAAATAATAAACTTGAGAAAACAATAAACAAAAGCAACAGAAATATAAATGTAAATTTAAGATTTAAAGCACTTTGAGTAACTTATTATTGACTCTAAAACACTGCTATAGATAACGTTTAATGTTAGCATCACCTACTGCACACTGGAAGCCATTGTGTTGGTGATATGATGTCATATGTGATTATCAGGGCAAAGAGTCATACTCTGTCTATTTATCCACGGAAGAACAGTTTCAAAAGTTATTCTGAAGGAGTGTATGAATCATTTGACAGTTTTTGGCATTTTAGGATCATGCATTTTTCATACTTATCAGAGAAACTGCCTAAAAAAGGGCGACTGTTGTTTATAATAAATACAAAAAAATTATCCCATCAAAATGTCATCAAAACAAAAACACAACAAATCATTACCATTAGCTAAACCATGTTTGGTCAGCTTTTTCCGGTGCTTCGGCCAGGCTGGAGCTGAACAGGGGGATTCTTGTTATAGTTAAATTGCAAAATGGGACCAAACCCTACTGACTCATCATCCACCAATCGTTTACAGTATGCAAATTCTCATCACCCTGGCAACAAGTAGAAATAGGAAGTTGTGATGATGTCACTCTGTGTTTTGAGCTTCTCTTCCCCCATGTGAACGTGAGTCACAGAGTTTTGTTTTTCAGCGAAGATAAGGGATGTTTTACAGCAGATGTACATGCCCGTGAACAGTGCACGGGCAGACTAAAAAGTGTATGACGGCAGCCAGGAAGTCTCTGGCTGGTGCCCTGAAGCAGACAATGCCAGTGAGATTACAGCTACCTCCATAACTCAGGGGCTCTACCAGCCATTACCATCTGGCATCTTCACCCCGGCTTGGCTTTTAACAGCCAGTCTGGGAGCTTTAGAGAGCTGCCTACTCAGAGCCTGATGTCACCCAGTCTGAAAAAATATGGTATTTCAGGTTAAAGGTAAAGCAAACTTTCTGACCTCCATCTCTAGGTAGCTTAATCCTCACTTTGGCTACATTACACATCTGGCTCAGCTGGCAAAGTCTATGCATGTCATGCATGGTTGATTTCTGACTATTCCTATTAGGTGCACTTAAAAAATAGCTAACTGGTAACAGATACTTTAAAAAGTATGCAACTTGCAGAGATCTGATTATGTAATGTAGTGAGTTAAATTTACATGCAACCCATCCCTCACATGCAGACCCACATAGTAACAGAGCCCCAGTGTGTGTGCGTGTTTGTGCCTGTGTTTGTTCTGTGTGTATTTGCAAACTGTGTTGGGCATTGGTCCGTGCACTTGTTGGACTATTCATTTCCAGCAAAAAAGAAAAAAGAAGAAAAAGAAAGGAGAAAAAAAAGGGTGTCTGATAATTCCAAATCCCAAACTGTAACCTAAGATTTTGCGCCACCCACAGGCCTCAAAACAGGTGATGTCATGCACCACAAACTCTCGACGTGTATCTCCCTTTCTCCCTTCGCCTTTTTACAACACATGCTACCACTTCTCATTTACGTAATGGTGCTGGGAACTGCGTCACTCTCACAGTTCTGATACACCACGTGTGCGTAATGAGTGTGTTTATCCCGAGTGTGTTTTTGTATGCTTGTGTGTAAGAGAGAACATCTGTGTTGGGCTGATGAAGTCACCGAATTCACGTACTGTACATGTGTGTGTATGCGTGTGCACTGGTGACGCCACCGTGTTTTGGCATGTTTGCTTTCAAAGGCTGTTGCAGTGTATTTTATATTTCGTGTTTTAGTTACTGTGTCTCGTTTTGGTTGAGTAGACAGAGAGCAGTCAGAAAAAAAAAAGCGTATCTCCGGGTCTTAAGGTTGTTTGCTGAAGTCACTGGCCAGGTTTATGACAGTCCATTTTAACGCTCGATTAACAGGTCCAACACAGGCCAGCCGGCTCTGGTTAGCCAACCCTTAGTGATTTAAGGACATTCTCCTCTCTCTGGGAGCTGCACACAAACCTACGAGGTACTCTTCTCATCACTGAGCCCATTATAGGGCAACATTAATCACTTAACTTTATGGATGTCATAGATTCTGTTGTCAAAGGCTTATCCATGTCATTATACATACACACACCTTGGTCTTTTGAAGCCCCTTCAGACAAAAGCATTGACATGGTTTAGAAACATGTAAGCTGCTGGCTCTAGCCCACGACATGGCAATAAGTGAATCAGTTCCATTAAAGCTAAATCACAAGGCAAGGGAAATATTTTTATGGCACATTTCATACACATTTTAAAGGGATTACGTACAGCATAAAATACATTAAAAAAGAAATACAGCAGACATTTACGCTAAGCACACTGCTAAAGTAAATACTTGGAGACAGGTATTTACCATTATGAATATATAAAGAAGAAGTCAGCATCTATTCTCTTCATGACTTATTCAGGCTCCTTCAGATTCCAGATTGTATTCACTAGAAGCAAATATGAAAGCTGCCATAATCTGTTATGTTTTATTAAATCCTGCAAGGTAATAGGTAATAATGTATCAAGACAAAAGCTGAAAAGAGAACTGATCAGTGCCTGAGTGTGCACTATTTTTTTCAGGTAACAGACATAGTCTTTATCAGTTAAAAAGACAGTGTAATATACAAGCACTGTGCTGTATATAACCCACTACAAGTACTTAGTTTGACCAGAACCCATTAAACTAAATATGTGTAAACAAAGATGTTTGTAAGGGATAATGTGGGCCCATTATACTGAGAGGTAGTTTGAAATTTTGATATCTAGCTTACAAAATAAGCACACACAAGTTGATGTTTAAAAGTTTGGCACTGATCATGTGAAGGACATGCTGTATTTATTAATGCAATTTAACCAACTTCTTAGAAGCAGAAATAGAAGCTAAAGTTTGTTTTTATGATCTTATTTCACTGCGTTAGTAGATTTGTGCATTCTCTTTTTATGCTAAAGAATCTGTTAAAACTATAACTGTGATTTCAGATGTTGATCTTTTTTTTTCTTTGTGTTTCAGCAGGGAGGCACAGGTTAGCACCAAAAAATTGGGACAGAGACAACAAGAGGCTGGAAGGAACAATTTGCAACTAATTAGGTTAATTGGCAGCAGGTCAGGGTGTAAGAAAACATCTCAGAAGACTTTAAGTGTCACATCATCTGCAGTGCAAAATACCATCATAAGATTTAGAGAATTTGGAGAAATCTCTGTGTGTGAGAAAGAAGGCTGAAAATACTGGACACCCATGATTTTCAGGGCCTTAGACAAGTCACTGCAATGGTTTCAGGAACACTTCCTGAAATTACTGTCTAAAGACAAGGTTTAAGCTCTATCAGGCACAAGAAAAAGCCATTTGTGAATATGATCCAGAAAAACCATCATCTTCTCTTGACCATAGATCATTTAAAATGGACTGAGGCGAAGCGGGAAACTGCTCTGTGGTCAGACAAATCAAAACTTTTAATTCTGTTTTGAAAACATGGACATCTCTCTAGTCTTCTGGTCTAAAGAGGAGAGGGACCACCTGTCTTGTTATCAGCGTGCAGTTCAAAAGCCTGCATCTCTGAACATATGGGGGTGTATTAGTGCCCATGGATTGGCAGCTAGCACATCTGGAAAGGCACAATTAGTGCTGAGCAGTATATATAGGTTTTAGTGGGACATATGCTTCCATCCAGATTATGTATTTTTCAGAGAAGGCCTTGCATATTTCAGCAAGACAATGTTGAACCACATACTGCATCTAATATAACAGCATGGCTTCATGGTAGAACTGAAAACATCTGGCACATCATGACACAATATATACAACAAAAGAGACCCAGGATTGTTGAGCAGATAAAATCCTCTAACAGACAGGAATAGGACATAGTCCAGCACCTGGTCTCCCTACTTCCTAGACGTTAAAAAATGAGAAAACATGGCCCCCTCCAAATATTTTTGAGATGTTTTGCTGCGATCAGATTTTAAATGAGCTAATGTTTTTCTTAAAATGGTACATTTTCTTACTTTGACAATTTGATATGTTTTCTGTGTTATACGGTGAATAACATATGGGGTTTTGAGATTGTCAAATCATTGCATTCTGTTTTTATTTACATTTTTAAAGAGCATCATAGCTTTTTTGGATTTGGGCTTGTATTTGTTTATACGTTTGGGGCAAACAGTAAATTTCCAATGATTCCTTATTTTAAGGACATAAATATATATATATATATATTTGTTTTAACTAAAAAAGATAAATCTGTTTCCTTTTGTTCTACTTGTGTGGTTTGTATATTGTGTTTATAACGTATGTATATGTGCCAAGATTAGACTTTGATTTTTGATATCACTCCGCAGTCAGTGCGGGCTCACACATGATACCAACAGGTAGGCAGGTCGTGACGTATGCCACCAGCCACCCCTCCTCCTCCTCCCACCGCCCCGCCTGCCTCCCAGCTGCGTCCGCCGCTGTCCTGTCTGGCCGCCCGGTGTCTGCTCCGCTGCTCCGCGCTCTGCCCCGTTCCTATCCCCGGACCCGAAACCTCTGCCTCCTCGTTCACCACCCCGGCTCCTGGACCCCCCCTCCAACCCCCTCTCCGCCCGGTGAATGCACCAGCGCCGTGAACATGACGGGCATCGCCGCCGCTTCGTTCTTCTCCAATTCCTGCAGGTTCGGGGGCTGCGGACTCCAGTTCGAGTCTCTCGCCGAGCTCATCGTCCACATCGAGGACAATCACATCGGTGAGTGGAGCCAGAGGGGGAGAGGGAACTAGACAGCTAGCTGGTATTAGCTAGCCCCCCCCCCCTACTCCCCTCTAGCTAGCTAGCTAAACGCAGATAGGCTCAGCTCTGCATTCCGCTATTCCTGCTTCTTGCTCTCCGTCGAGGCTCGCCGGAGAGGGAGTTATTTATCAACTTTTATATCTGGAAAATAAACTATGCTTTCTGAGATGTTGGGGCCGACTCGTCTGATTAGGAGTCAGCTACAGCAGTTACCTTTGCAGCGGTAACTCGACTAGGAGGGCCGCGTAGGTCTCATAGGTGAAACTAGCATCCCGACCAGACAGCGGTTTCACAGCTAGCGTTGCTGAGCACTGTTTACATTTCCAGGCCTGACGCAGTGCAGCCGTGGCTTTTCTTCATACCGCTTGTGCATTTGAGCTGCCGAAAACTCTTGACTGTCACATTTCTGAAAGCGTCACTCCCCCGTGGCTTTTCTGTTATTTTGGTGTCTAATTCCCACCGGCACTCCATCAGCTGAAGTTATAGCAGACATGCAAGGACATAATCAGATTTTCTTCCACAAGTACAAGCGCCGACTTGTTGCACCGCTTATTAGATTTTGGTCTGACAGTAAACACTCTGATGACTGCCCTCTGGCACGTATAAATACACTCGTAATCAGTTTGCCCACTACTTAACATAAGAGGCACAAAAAAGTTGCAGGGTAAACACTCTGGATTATAAAGAGACATGTAGTTTTTTTAATTAAGTGGTAATTGGTGCAATTAGTAACTTCTATTATAGCAGCATTGTATGTGGATTCTCAAAAATGGGGGGAAATAGAGCTGGTTTAGGTGCATTTTTGAGCTGTTAAATATAAAAATACCTGTCTTTGCGTGCACAATAATTAAAATCTAAGTAAATTATATGAATTCTTGATAAGGGAGTGCTTTCCTCCTATTGCCTCGAGGTAGCAGAGAAAAGCATGCAGATTTAAAGAACAGAATAAACTGTCACTTCCACCTAAACACACAATAACACAGTGTGTTAGATTAAACTATGATCCACCATAACAAATAAGACTAGAGATGCATTTACGCATCTCTGAATCACTCAGTAATCTGATGTGGGCTAATCATTATTTGTGGGGAGTATCCATCCTCATGAGGCTGTGTGAAGGAGGGGAGCGAGGGGTTTACATAGATGCTTCATTGAGCCAGTCTCCATGGCAACTGGCGGTCCCTAAAGGGGTTAGGGGCAGTGTATTGGGCTGAGTTATTGCACACCTGCTGTCTCACTGACAAAGAGTGCTGTCGATCAACCAGCTGTGTTGAGGACACCCAACGTGATGTCGCGTCACGTAGAGAACAGGACTGATAAACACAAGTGATGTAGTTGGTGTGGTGTTTGCTGGTGGGGAGACGGAGGAGCAGGGTGGGCTGCTCTTCATCTTACCCATATGCTCCATGGATCTCTTCCAAATAAACCCAAGGGTGGAAGAAATCAAAACATGATTTTTCACCTTGTCCCCACAGACATGCAGGGATTAATATTGCTTCCTCAGTTCAACAACCCAAACACCACAGACACTGAGTGATGTATGCCCCATCTGGCTCTTAGCTTGACCTTTGACCCTAACTGTCAGATGAACAGAATAGCGGTTTACCAGTCAAATATTCTGGATTAATGAATTGCCCCTCTCCTGGCTTTATAGCACGGTTGGTTATCAGGGGCGGCACAGACATAGTCTAATCAATACTGCTTTCAGATCAGTTACCATAGGGCTTAGAGTGACACATGGAGAGGATTGAGAGGGGGCGGGGAGGCAAGTGACATTTGGTTTTGACTTCCTTTTCGGTTGTGAATTAGTGCAGTGGCGTGTGATCAATAATCAATCAAAGGATCAGCTAATTTGATCGTCCTAACAACAGATAAGCTGTTTAAGGTCTCACAGATGACAGACAGATGTGATCATCCTTGTTCTTGCAGTGTGACAAGAAGCTTGAGATATGAGATGCTAGTAGTTGTAAAAAGTGAGTCAGCGGGACTTAAGTCAGGTGTGGAGAAATCAGTGTAGGCCTCTGCTGGAAACAGTTAGTTTTTGCTGCAGGCTGTGCTGCCCTCTTGTGGTAGGGCATCTAATGTGCTACACGACCAGAAAACTCCCAAATTTCTGCCTTGTGTTTGGACTCCTGTTCTAATCCGTTATCTTCTATATCATTTTTTTTATTTGGACTTCTGCCTTGTCTGACACATAATAGCTGGCAGCAAGCAGACCAGATGAGTGTGTCGTGATCCCATCTGTGAGAAACCTAGGAAACGTGTGGATCTACAACACTGATCTCATCCTAGAATAAAGGGCAGGAGCCTACCAATGACATGCCCACACTGTTTAGATTACAGCCGAATGCAATAAGGAAGTGGGGTTAGGTGCACTGTGTTTAGTGTGGTAGTTTTGTTGTGCTGGGAGTGTAGGTAAGGTCTGAGGAATGCAATGATGTCAGGCTTCTCTGCCTGCGTGCACGGCGGCAACAATGTTCTCACCTGCACAAGCACGTACCTGCCCCTTACCTCAGCAAAAAGGACAGGGAGGGGGGGAGGCAGGTAGAGATTAAAAGCAGGGAAAGAGATTTAAAAGAGAAGGTTATGAAAGTCAAAACACGGGTGTGAGCTGAGTACAGGGAAATCCCAAAAGATATCACCTTTGTTTGGACAGACTTTACTTGAATCCTTTATTTTTCTTCTGCATTCGGAGTTAAAGGTTGAGCTGAAACTACGGCCTTGTAACATGATGTAAACTCTGCTGAAGAATGCTGATCGTTAGTTTGCAGTGATTTTTTTAAAGGTGTTGCTTTTCGATTACAGGGATAATTTTGTGGGTACGATTGGCAAACCACTAGAATTTATTTTTGCATTTTTTTCTTTGTGATGTTGCTTACAGGGGAGACAGCATGTTTGAGGATGTGTAGATTATTCTGTTTTACTATGTAAGTTAAAGCTGAATATGTTAGATATAACAAAATTTGTACCAGTAAGTCACGTGCTGAAAAGGTAACCAATCAGTCAATTATTTTTACAATTATTTTTCATTTTTATTTTACATTGTAATTATTTTTTGGACAATGTTTCTGTATTAGACTGATCATTTCAGCTCTATGGATATGTGATTTTTAGCATTTTCTTTTGTATGAATACATGCCAGAATGTATATATGCATTAAAAGAAGGATTTCAGCTCTTTGTTCTTGCTTTAGTTGCCAGGTTGTTTCCCATCCCGCTCCTGTCAGAGGTGTGAGAAGGGAAGGGGTGCATGTTTGTGCATGTGAGAGGCTGTACTCACTATACTTCCTGTATGACCTGTCAGGGTGTAGCGAAGCAGTTATTGGACTGGCATCCCAAACTGGAAACTGCAGACCCTCTCTTTTGCTTCACACACACACAGTCACACACACTGTCTTTCGGAAGTCGCACGATCTGAGCGCCCCACCAAGCACTGGGAAGCGTAATTACAGAGGAGTTTGCCTTTCCCTCCACCCATATGCCCCCTCTCTCTGCTCCCACTCCTCCCCCTCGCCTCTCCTCTCCCTCCATCCGGTTGCCTGCTGCTTTAGAAACACGTTAAAATGCTCTCCGAGGCTTAATTAGCAGGCTGCATAACAAGCCATGCATTCTTGGTCTGGTTTCAGCACATACACACATGTAAAGAGAGACATACACAGACCTCTCTACACAATGGGCTTGTGCATGTGGACACATGCAGACAGAGTACATTCAGCAGGTGGCAGCAGTGTGCTGTTTGTGAGAGATGGATGTGTGTGTTGTGAAATGAGTGGCTGCAGATTGGGCACAGCTATTAATAACTAGTGTTTCCACTAGTTATTGGTGGTGATACGTTGAAACAAAACAGATAAGGAAAACATGTACTGAATTATAAATATACACATGCATGTCCATTAGCCTGCTAAAATACTGTACTGTAAATTTGAAATTGGCAGCTTTGAGGTTCAGTTAGCAAATATATATACGTGTGTGTGTGTGTGTGTGTGTGTGTGTGTGTGTGTGTGTGTGTGTGTGTGTGTGTGTGTGTATATGTATGCATGTAGCTTACTGGGTGTACATATGCAGGTCTTCTGGCCACAGCAGCAGGATCAACAGCGTGCTCACTTTCTGTCTAGATCGGCGAGTGGAAGTTGTAAAACCGACTAACATTTACTGCAGTTCTCGCTCTCCGCACCTGGCTAACCCCATTTCCACCAACACCCCTCCCCCTTCTCTACACACACTTACCTCATCCACAATCCTCAGCACCTTGAACATCCCAAGATATTAATTCTGGCATTCTTTCCTCACATTTTTGCCATTCTCACATTAAATTGCCTTCAGCTGATGTTTCTTTCACAGTTAATCATTTGAGTCAGTCTTATCCTATGTAGTTGGAAAAAATGTGGAATTAACAGAATTTCTGCATTGATTAGTCATAAAATGTGGCCTAATCTGCATCGTTACAAAAAAGTTACAATTATGGACCGCGATAATCTGACTAAACTAAAACCACACAGTTGTGGTTTTCCTGTCTTAATTGAACACATTGAGTGATCACTCACAGTATCGGCTAATAAAAGTAAGTCAGCTTTTGAATTTAGTCACTCGTAGAAGGAGCAACAGTAGCTGCTGACACAGTGAAGAAGGCCCATATAAAACTCTTGATTGGACACTCTTCAGGTTAGCCACAGCATCTCAATTGGATTAAGGTCACTGTCTTGGCCATTAAAACACTTAATTCTTACTTTGTATCCTTTGGGTTATTATGTTGTTGCCACCCTCCTAAGCCTCAGTTCATGGACTGCTGCCCTGACACTCTACTGTGTAATGTTTTGATACAGTGTTCAATGTATTGTTCCTTTAATGATTGGCATCAAGGCTGTGACGTGGCAAAGCAGCCGCACACCATGATGCTTCCTCCTGCTTGCAGTTTGTTTGCCTACAAGATATTGCTGACTTTTCTTCTGCTTCATGTGCCTGGTTTTTTGAAGGGGACGTGGAGAGGTGGAAGTCCTGGTATTAAGTAATTTTTTTTAGTGAAGATGAACGAACATTTTAGCAAGACTTCTGCAGGTGTTTTGTTGTAACCCTTCGGTCTTGTTTTCACCTCTTTCAGATGTGTGCTGTGGTTTGATATTTGCAAGACATGCTGTCAGCCTTGTGCATCTCTGTACTGCTTTTTCTTGCAGTCACAGAATGGTTCAGACCTGATTGTAACATCTACTCTTACCAGTAAAGATTCATAAAGAGATACAATTAAAATGAAGCAGAACTGAGTTCAGGTCATTGCTGCAGCCCTCTACAGTAGTCCTAGTTTCTTATGTAGGCCCTTAGGAACATTATTTGTCCACCTCTGGTTTAGACTAGCCAGTCATTCTTGAGATGAGCAGCCTACATTAGGCTTTTCATGCATGTCTTTAAAGGAAGTGCTACAGCTGCATCCCAGACTTCCAATCCCATGTCATTAATTGGAACACCTGACTTCCAGTAGCTTTTGGAGAATTTGGTAGTGTTTTTCTAGCCTGGACTGTGAGTAATTACTCAGTGTGTTCAATAAAAGCACGGAAAGTGCAGGTTTTTGTTTGTTGTTAGCAGAATCTGACCAGTGTAAGATTTTTGAGAGTGATATCTATAAAAAAAATCTGATATTACAATATATTAGCTGAACATATTTCCCTAAGATTTATGTGTAGTTATTTATTTACTACACAACCTCAACACACAGAACATCAACCATGTTCTGTGTGTTGCCTTTCTTCAGTCCCGTCTTTATTTTTCAGATTTATTGGTCGTTATAAACGCTGATACAGATAGACTGACACACAAATAACAATGGCTAATCATATGGGCTTGGCTCTTGTTTTGATTTCAGTCAGATTTTTGTTTGTTTTCAATTAGGACAGAGGTAAAAATCAGTAGCATTGAAGTCCTGGTAATATGAGGATATTCACAAACTTTTTCTTGCAACTGTATAAGTTTGACTCTGACTATTTTTAAAAAGATCACACTAATTAGTTTTCTTTCTATCACCTCCCCAGATGTGTTTTGTTCTGTGGTTTAAGTTTGTGAAGTAATGTGAAGATGCCACTGTGGACTCTGTGGAAATCTTTTAGATTTAAAAAAACCAACAAAAAAGGTTATAAATATTCTAATCCAAACTCATTTGTCATTCCTGTCATCTTTTTGCTTAATCTCAGTGCATATATAGATTTTGTTTTAGTAGATTTTGTTGTCTAGTCTACTCAGTGGTTTCCAAAAGGTTATTAAAAGATGCAGATAGCTCTCACTAAAACATGTCTCGTGACTCAGGGATGTAGGTTTAGCTGTGTGTATGTGTGTGTGTTTGTGCACAATTATGCATGCACAGAAAGCTCTGGTCTCTACATCTGAGCAGCAGGTAGGATTATTAAGTCTCAGCTATAAAAGACTGTCAGAGACCACCTCTGCGGACCACCTGGGTATATAATCTTGCTACCCTTTTTCCCCTTTGCCTAGTCTTTTTATTTTGAAAGTCACATATATAGGACTATGTTTTGCATGGCAGACCAGTTGAAGTGGGCAAGTTTCTTTTTTCTGGGTTGTTTTCTTGTTTGCTGGTCTCCTTAGTGTTTCTCCTCCCGCACGGTGGGAAGTCTGCATTCTTTGTTTAATTATGAGGTGTGAAAGCCTGAAAACTGAAGGGCTGAGAAGGCCAACACACCACAGTTGGAAGCATCCAGGAGTGTGTTGTTAATTTTTGCACAGAGATGATCTAGTCCTTGGATCTAAATTGAAATACATCTGCTAGCTATTACATATGTTGCTGCAATTATGCCTGCTAGTGCACACACTCACGCAGACATAGATGGCTTGGCTTAAATGTACTGTTTTTTTAAGCTCCTTCTGAACATTCCCAGGTTGAACACTTGATGGCACTGGTAGTTCACATATGTAACCCACCCGCAGTGTTTTCATGCACACTTGCTTCTGTTTTCCCGGGGGTGTGAGATGGGACTTTGAAGTACACACTGCTTGCCTCAGGCAGTGGAAGTTGCCGACTGTAGCGTTACTGACTTAGCAAGTCATCTGGAAAAAGCCTGTATGTACTCCTCAACTCATACAGTGTGTACATTCATCACAACTGCCTTTACTCTAAAGTAATTTTTTTTTTTGTAACCACATCCTCCCCCCGGCAACGATTAAGTGGTCTTGGGTCACTTCAGCGAAGGCATTGGTTGTAAATTAGATAGGGCTTGGTTCTGCTGTAATAACGTGCCGTTTATGAAAGTATCTGAAATGTATCTGCAGGGTGCCACACATTGAGACTAATACAGTGAACGCAGTGTGAGACATATCTAGTAATCCATCAGCCTGTCTGGCAGAAAGAATACATGTGTGAGTCAGCTACATACTTAGAGTATTCACAGAACATTTTCCCTCCACAGGGAGTGGTGATTAATCTGAACGTCTCCTTCTCTCGCAGACACAGATCCGAGGGTCTTGGAGAAGCAGGAGCAACAGCAGCCCACCTATCTGGCCCTAAGCTACATCAACAGGTAAGGCACACACAATCGTACACATTCACACACGCTCAAAAGCATCTGTCTACAGAGGGCACCATTGTTCCACCAGTGAAAGTTAATGTGCGTGTGAGTGTGTGTATATGTGGCTTGCGGAGAACATCTCCAATGACTGACTTTTCCCATACCCACAGCAGTGACTCATCCACAGACCAGCACAGAAAACCACACAAGACAATCACTTTTGACTCCCTGTGCAGCCAGAGGATTACGGCATGTGTGTGTTTGTGTGTGGTGAACCGATGTGTCACGTCCCACTAAATGCCTCGTTAAATCCCTACAAGATGTAACACTGAGAGAGATAATGGTGGAATGAAAGAGAGAGGTTTGTTTTCTGTGATAATTGTTCAAGTGGCGAGGCTATAAATGTCATTTGTATTTACTGTACATGTTTTGAGAGAATATTTAAGGGACGAGTTCATTCAGCAGCAAGGCCCTGTCTTCTCACACAAACGGACATTTTTCCATAGCAACAGTGGAGCACAGCTTAACACCACATGTTAGAAAAACGAAATTAGGATATGAATCACAATTTATGAAAAAGGATAATAAATAATAAATTAACAGGGTTTTATTAAAGCAGCGATACTTCTGCAGTCAACAGAGGGTACGAGGACAGATTAGCCAAACTTAGAGTAAAAAATAAGTAAATAAAAAAATAACATTTAAATAAACGGTTAGCAGCTAAAAAACACTGTGCAAAGACAGCTAAAAGAATACATATATTATTAAAATCGTAACAAAAAACCTAAACTGTGAAACAATATTTGAAATTGCTAATTACTAGTTAAACTTGTTAGATAAGACTTTTTAAACTGTATACCATTTGAATAAGGATTTAATTTGATTGCTAATAGTATGGATAAACATTTAAACAGTTAGCATTACTAAATAAATTGCTACAAAATAAGCCGAAGTTAGGAGTTAAGAGCTAAAAGTGAGGCTTTAAATTGAATCTTAATTGAATAGAATAATAAATTGAATAGAATAGAATAATCCTTTAATTGTCCCACAAGGGGAAATTTGGTTGTAACAGCAGCAAAAAGACACATATACAAACAAACAGTACACAGGACACAGAACAGAAACATACACAATTTTTCTTAAATATTTCTTGTATTTTTCTTGTACAATTTTTCTTGTAGCTAAAAGCATGGATTTTCCACTGCAATGACTAGCTAATGGCAAGATAAACCGTTCAAGAAATCTAAACTAGCTAAAAGTGAGTTATTAGCTAAACATAATAGAGGTGAAATGTTGAAAAAAGCTGGACAGTATTGGCTGAAAATGTGTCTATCAGCTGAAAATCTTACCCAAAAGTATAGATTAACACATACAACTAAATGGAGTGAGAAAACTGTTGAAAAATGTCAGTAAACGTAATTAATAGCTGCTAAACAGAGTTGTAGCTAAAAGTTGTAGATGAAGGATTAAAATAGGCTACATCATTAGATCAATAGTGGATCTGTGGCTGTACATCAGTTTAAAAAGTAAGAGAACTACTGTTTTTTAATGTATAATTTCATGTAATCATAAGCAAAATCTGAATAGTTAGGCCTCAGTTGCACAGTCCTAGAGACCAGTGGCAACCTGTAGTTGGTAGGGTTTGTGTCATCCATGCAAACCAAAGGCAACAGTTGCAATCTGCTAGTGACCAAAGCAATCACTAGGTTTTTGGTGCAGTACTGTAGCATGGTTGCTGGGTAGTTATCAACCAGTCTCTAAACCTCTGTGGCTGTAGCCTTAGCAGGGAAAGGGCAAAACTACAACAATTGCCAAAGTTATAATAAACTTTCAGTTTACCTGATTACCTTTCAAATTAAGAGGTCAAAGTTATAAAAACAAAAAACAAGTGGATGAAAATGTGTTAGCATTTATTTGACCAACATTGCTTATATTTATAAGGTGTTCAAGTTGATGAGAACACAGCTGTCACATAAGTTTAGTATTACACGCAGGTAGGAGACCTTTCCACTGATTAATAATGAGAAATCGGATAATGCGAACTAATAAAATAACTGTGCGACGTCAGGTTCATGACGGATGCAGCACGCCGGGAGCAGGAGACCATGAAGAAGAAGGCCACACCCAAGTTGTCCCTGTCCATCACGGGCGGAGTGTCCAGGAACAGCACGGCCACACCTCCCCGCCACACCAGCGGTAACCTGACGCCTCCCGTCACGCCCCCCATCACCCCTTCCTCCTCATTCCGCAGCAGCACACCTACAGGTATAACCGGTGTGTGTGTGTGTGTGTGTGTGTGTGTGTGTGTGTGTGTGTGTGTTCAAACGTATGATTGAAAGGGAAAAAGATGGATTGCTTATATGTGTGATGGGAATGGATATGTTGAAACTGACTTAGGCAATTTAACCCTACTGACACAAGGAGAAAAAAAACATGGGAAGCATATTCATCAAAGTCAGACAGCACACTGAAGAGCGAGTGAAGATATTTGTAATGCAAATGGAATGCAGCTTATTTCATAGCTGTCCAATGGCTCTGCATCTCAAAGTGAAAACTACAAAATACCTGCTAGGAGTGCACAAGCCTGCTCATCTTATATTCAGCAGTGTCTCTGTAAACATTAACCATTATTTTTTTGGATATTTCTGGCCAATTCTACGCTAATACTTGCTCTTTTGTAAATCATCAGGAAAATCTGCTGTCACAGTGGAAAGCTTGTAACCAACCACCATGCTCCTGTGTGTGTGTGTGTGTGTGTGTGTGTGTGTGTGTGTGTGTGTGTGTGTGTGTGTGTGTGTGTGTGTGTGTGCTGTTTGTGTCTTGGGAATGGTGGCTCCTGCAGTGAGCAGACCAGTCAACACTCTGCTAATTACATAGCAGCTGTCACGCTGTGTGTTCGCATGGGGCCGTGTGTTGCACAGCCTAGAAGCAGATGTCCAATTCCAGCCCAAATGGTTCCAAACGTAGTGTTAGGTCTGGGCTTACACATCAGCATGGCTACACACACACACACACACACACACATATATATATATATGCGCGCGCGCACACGCCCCTTTCAACATGTGCCAGGGTGCCATCCATTTCCTCAAGCTGAGGTGCAGCATTTCCTGTGAGATGGTGGGGGGTCAGTGGGCCTTTATGTCTATGTGTGTGTGTGTGTGTGTTTGTGTGTGCATGCATGTGAGTGGAAAATGTTCTGCACTTAGTAAAGCACTTTTTCCAGGCTGAGCAATGGGGATCACTCCCACTTAATGATCTCTTTCTCAGTGCCAATCCCCACATTTTGACTCACAGGCACACACGGAAGCACATCACACCATTTCTGCCTTGTGCGTTCCGTGATATGTGGGCTGCTTATGCATCCGAGCAGGGGACAGCACGCAGAGAAATGTGTTAATAAAAAGTCACTTATCGTTTTCTGCTTCTCAAATTCCCAGGGCGTTGCATTCCCGTGGGTATGTCGCTGTCCATGTTTCAGCTGGGTTGACAAGTGTTTTTTTGTTCTGCGTGGCTCCATTATGCCTTTAGGCAGCGAGTATGATGAGGAGGAGGTAGACTACGAGGAGTCGGATAGCGATGAGTCGTGGACCACAGAAAGCGCCATCAGCTCTGAGTCCATCCTCAGCTCGATGTCAATGAACGGGGCCGATGAAAAGCCGTTCGCCTGCCCCGTCCCCGGGTGTAAGAAGAGATACAAGGTAAGGCTGAACCTGAGGGCGGAGCAGGCAGTTCCACGAAGGCATGAGGTTTTACTTCTGAATAAATCCACACTAGAACTTTTGTCTGAGTATCACATGTGTTTGAAAAAGCACATTATAAAATCTGATGGTGATTAATATTTTCTGCTTCACTTAATTTTTTTTTATTCATTTTTTTTAATAATAGCTGGTAACAAAAAACTCATTCAGCTTGCTCACTGTCCAAGCTGCTTAACTAATGGACAGTGTGGGAACATTTCTCCCTAATACCCTGAAGACAAAAACAGCAGCGTGGGAAAAGCGACCTTTGTTGTTGAGGGGCATTCACAGAGGATGAGACTAGCAGTGATATAACAACCAGACACCGCAGGATTTCATTGAAATTCAGGGACTGATGGTGACGACACTGAAGTATCCATTAGTGATGCAGTGGGCATACTACATCATAGTTGAAGTTATCCAACTTTAAAGCGGGGAAAGGAAATTGTTGATTGACAGAAAAATGGTAAAATTAGCATGCAAACATGCTAATATAACGCAGTCTTAAGGTTTACCTTCCTAGTTTAGTAGTTCAGGATGATAACTTTAACTCCCTACCACTAAACACAAAATAGCAGTTTTGCATGTAAATCACTGATATTTCTGGGCGTTTTTAGTCTTTATTGTCTTAGGACAATGTATAGAAGACCACAAAGCTGGGAGAGAGAGAACAGGGGAAGACATGCAGTAAGTGGCCTCAGGGTGGATTGGCGAGACATCCATCCCTGCATCTGTCTGTGCACTATTCATAAGCAGTACTGTTCAGATTATAGTGAAACTTGCACCCAGTAATGGGTCTGCACCCAAATTGTGCTTAAGGTCAAGTTCATATTTGCAATTCTCAGTAGATTTTAACTCTGGTGGCTTCATGATATAAGGAGACTCAAAGTATTAAACAGCTGGTGCACATGGGATTTTTCTTTTGTGTACCACATGATAACTGACAACTGATCTGCTACCTATTGTTTTAAAATAAAAAAGCCTAATCGATTGAAATCGACCATGTTTTATCATCGTGAGTGAGATAAAGTCAACTCACTGGCGCTACTCTATCATGATGTGTGTAGTGAAAAACGAGAGAGGAAAAACAAATGTTGGATGAAGCCTACGTTTAGTAAAATGTTTCACATTCGTATTTTCATTGTATTTTCATTGGAATTCTGTCCATAAAATCTGGGATAATGCTCTGGTGTTTTATAGATGCTGCGTGCAATCAAAAGTGGTAATTATAACCCCATTTTTCTTCTTCATCTCTGCATGTGACCACTTTCTTCAGAATGTGAATGGTATCAAATACCACGCCAAGAACGGCCACCGCACACAGATTCGTGTGAGGAAACCCTTCAAGTGTCGCTGTGGCAAAAGCTACAAGACCTCGCAGGGCTTGAGGCACCACACCATCAACTTCCACCCGCCCGTCTCCACCGAGATCCTCCGCAAGATTCAAGGCTAAGAGCCTGCGCTCACACCAATCAACTTCCCCTAAAAAAAAAGTCCTGACTTTCCTTACCCATCCTATGTACACTAAAGGATCAAGTGCATGCTTTAAGTTTTTTGGTTTTTTTTAAATCATCTTCTTTTTGTGTGTTACGTTAGTATTTTTTTCTATCTATGTTATATCACTTGTATTTTTTTGGGAAACAAAAAAACTATCTTTGTAGTATTTTTATTGATGTACATTTGCACATTCGTATATGCTATCACATTATTTTATTTTCTATCGTTCGACTTACATAAGGTGCTAACTGTAAAAAAAACAACAACAGAAAGAAAAGACAAAAAACAAAATGATACGAAAGTAAAGAGGAGAAAAGACGGAGACGTGAAACAGGAAGTGCAACCAAGCCCTGCCTTCCTCCTGCTCAGCTCTGAGTGGGATGAAGTTGGCCTCCAGTGCTGATGTAAGCTCAGCGGTTGTTACACTCCCTTTTGAGCTGCAGAGTCCAGCTGAGCTTAGATCTGTGCCTTCACGGTCATTTGTGGGGGTGAAAGCGCTGGAGTTAAGTTATACTTTTAATAGATATATCGATATATAAACAATAGACAGATATGTATGTGTACATAAAAATATATAAAAGTATTCATGAGCATATACATAGTTACACTTTATTTTCAAGCTTTATTTTATATATTTTTGTCAGTGTTTTAGATTTCGTGTTCATTTTTATGTATCAGTTTCATTCCTCATTTGCTGATTGAGCAATTCTGTCACCTCAGAGGTCAAAGGTCAAACAGCTGGCTGACTTTAGGTTCTGAGTTTTTGTTTGTTTTCCTTACATGTTCTAGAGATTAAGCGCTAATGCTCCTTTCAGTTTGACACCGATCTGTGTGTCGTTTGACACCGATCTGTGTGTCGTTTGACCATTTTATCACGTGGAGAACGTATTAGAACACGGCCCGATCCGTATCCGCATTAAGCCATCGTTATCTCCAGCGTTTCTTCATTCACAGTGCCAGAGCTGCGTTCCACACGCTTAGCCACAAAAGTGGGTTAAGCGGCACACTGTATTCCAGTTGCCAAGATCTTTGTAGTTGTTTTGTTTTTTCCATGATCGTTGCCAACAGCTCTCCACTGCCAAACATTGACCATACCATGTGCCTGATGAGGGGATGAGGGGATGAGGAGAGAGGGAGGGGGGGAGGGAAGGAAGGTGGATGGGAAGAGTGTTGTAATATTTCCACCCCGGAGGTCGCCCCAGACGTGTGGCAATGATTTTCTTGTACGTCGCACCTCCAAAAAGAAAAAAGTCACGGGAATGAATGGATGTACACGAGAAGAATGTTTTTCACGCATGTTTCTGTGTCGTATGGAGACGTGTGAAAGAAGAGGGTGGATTTTGTATTTGAAAGAGATTACCATCTACGTGTCGTTTTTGTGTGTGTGTGTGTTTTAGACAAAAGCATTCCAGTCCATTGTGTGTGCGCGAGAGTGTGAGAGGTGTGTGTTTTCAGCAGTATCCAAGTCATCAGCCTAGAGAGTATTACTGTAATCTGTGTCTCATTGCTCGGATGTGTCATGTTTCTGTGCCTGGCTGCTGGTTCAACTCCTATGGAGCAGGGTGGTTGGCTGGCTTGTTGCTCCTGACTGGGATTTCATCATTCCGAGTGAGAGCGCAGCGCTTCAACTCGCCAAGACACATTTGTTCATTATATCATCATTTCCCTCATTGTACAAAAAAGTTTAGATTCTGCTCAAGGCTTGCAGCATGAGCCCCCCCGTTCATTTGATAGGTACAGTGATCTCCGACATGCACACACCGTCCTGTCCTCCAGTTTGGCTATAGGGATTTTTACTTACACAATGTTGTTAAAAGGCAGACTGCAGGATCGCCACATACCCTCAGCGAGTGTGCTGCTACATAAGCACAAATCCATGCCTATTTTAAACCACCTGGAATCTGGATCTGTAAAATCTTGGCACCAGGTTACGAGGACATCTGTGGAGCTGCTAGCCTGAGATGATGGTAGAAGACGCTTCAGTCCGGCCTTTGAGCGTAGGAGAGAAGGTTCTCTGCGGGGACAGACTGAAAGTTGAGCTGTCAAGCGCTCGTAAAAACAAAACCCATCCTCAGCTTCAGACTCGGGAGGGCCACTCGCACATATGGGAGAGGAGGAACGGAGGGTGTGTGCTGGAGGGGAGATGAGGGAGGAACTTCAATATACCGTGTACAGTGAATGTATCGTAACGTGCGTCTGTTGTCAAGTGCTTTTAAATTATATTTTCGTATGTAACGTGGAGACTGATGTTTCCTTTTTTTGTACGGGGGTACAACAGGTTCTGAGAAGAGTGACTTGTAAATGATGTCAACCTGTCTTTCTATATAAAAGAGAAGCTGCTTAAATGTAAACAGGAAACGACTGAAAAAAAAAAAACAGCAAAATAAAGTAAAAAAGCTCCATATCTCAGACTCGTGTTCATTATTTATTCAGCTCAGAAATGAAGAACAAAGCATCAAAATGCATTTAGACAAGCTGACTTTATTCATAAAGATCTTTGCAGCACACACTTAAACCATTCTCACATGAAAAGGCCTGCGTCGGACACGTGACATACATACACAGGGTTGTCTTGTGATGACTGGACATGTGCGTTTCTTTTCTTTTTCTTAAAAAGCCTGATTACAACACGCATAATGACTGAAATAAACAAGCGGTGGTGATGAAGCCCCGTGAAGACGCACATAAACGACATTCAGTCATGAGGGCTAACAGACTGTGACTTTAAAACATGAAAGTACGTAACAAGTCTAACCCCGTGTCCGGCAGCCAGTTTAGCCAAAAACGAGGTTCATTATCTCCTAAGCCCAGCTTCGTACGGCCGACCTAAGATCAAGAAAGTGCACGCCAGGAAGTAAAACATCATTGGTCCTGTCTTCTTTTAAATATGAGGGAGGTAATGATAAGGGGAGGCGGGTTCACGACATAATTCACAGGTATCGCCACAATTTATATTTCTTTTCATTTATGTACAGTACATTCAGAATAAAGCCTTATTTAGTGCAGATACATGAAAATGTAGTGCTGTTTTCTTTTGTGTTTAAACCATCTCATACGTACAATATTTCATCTCCACTACACAGTTCTTCACTTTTTATGTACACACACAGGCGACTCTTTTAAGATGTCACATATTCATATTCACTCTGCATTTATGCTCTTATCTCTCGCGTCTTGTGAAGCGTCATACTCTGAGGACAAATAAAGGACGACTCACTGCCTTGGATGATTTCTCACTTGGTGTATGCATTTTCGGAGAAGTTAAAAGAACAGGGACGTTTAAGACGCTTTCCCTCGGAGCCCCGTTCAGCTTTGTGGCTGTGAATTGTTTTGGAACACAAAATATATATATTTGTGCATTTAATCCCTTGGAGGAGAAAGATGCTAGAAAAGCAAAGGATTGTGGCACTATTCCTGAATGTTAATGATTGTATGTTAACGTGAAAGCTGCTAAATAACTTGGGAGGACTACCCGCCTAAGTACAAACTCTGCTTCCTTTCAGAAGTAGACTACATTCTCTTAAACGTTCCAAACAAAAAGGAAAAAAAGAAAGAAAGAAAACCCAGAAAAATCACAACAAAAGTGCAAATGATTGTATGTTAACAAGATAAATTAACCAAACCCGAGTCAAAATCAACTAATAGCGACACACATTTACCCATACAGTATGCCGGAACCCCCTCCCCTTCATTCGATTTGCTCAAAGTTGAGGACGTGGCCGTCAAAGTGCGTGAGGACGTGCCGCTCGAAGAGCTGCTGCTGACAGTTGAGTGGGAACTGCTCGGAGCAGACAGGGCACACCTTCCAGTGGCTCTCGACGTGCTGCTCGAAGCTGCGCTGCTCAAAGTGCGGCGGGAAGATCACCTCGCACAGCGGGCAGCGCTTGTGAACGTCACTACTGCGGAAGGGGATGAGGGGAAAATGGATGGGGTCGGGGGTTGGTGGATATACGAGAGAGATAAAAAATTGAAAAAGAAATGTGAATTTCCACGTGGATCATTGTAATGGAGTAGACCTCTTTTGCTCCACAGACCAGATTATGACTAACTAATGAAAGCCAGAGACGTGTGCCTCTTGAAAAGCAGCTGTTGAGTCACTTGCAATAAGCAACTGTGTTACCCCCCCTGCAGGGTAATTATTGGCTCTGTGCGCTACTCTTCCCGTAAGAGCAGAAACAGATAAATTAATTCTGTCTTCATGTGATCCTCTATGTTCATAAGGAAGAAATCTCTGACTGTGTCATTTAGCATGTTATGTCATATATACCGGGGTTCAAAATGAAGAGGTCTTACTTGGAGCAGTTTAAGTTGTGGAGAGAAAATGAATCAGTGGCTACTTTGATACAAATCTTTTTTTTCCAAAGCAAAAACTCCCAACAAAGCAGCTGTCTGTGCGTCTGTTTTTATTGATGCTCTTGTGCGTTATTTTGTTACCTTCTTTATGTGTCGTGTCTTCTAGGACACCTTGTGTTGAAAATGAATGTCCTACCTGGAGTCAAAGCAGAAGCTGCTCCTGGTTTCACTGCGTCTGTTGGGCTGATGATCACAGGACTGCTGAGCCCCATCTCCCACCTTTGGTGCACACACACACACAGAAAGAAAAAGAAAATTTCCACTATTTGCTCACAGATCTGAATGCTTTAATGAACACCACCTCTAAAGACAATTACAGGAAGAAAGGAGTACGACTAAAGTAAATGAAGCGTGTGTTAGTAAACTATGTGTACCTACGTTTCTATTACGTGACAGTAAACAAGGATGCCCCATTATCCGACAGTCTCTAACTCATCTTCTGCCTGTCCTTATGCAAAACCTCCTCTAATTACTCTCCCCCAGCTCTTGTTATCTTCATCTCTCTTGAGCTCTGAAGGAGTGACATTAATTAGAGCTTCATGCAAATGAGTTCTAAGCGCCGTCTTTTAAGGCCAAGCTGCATTTCCCTTCGTTTAGCGGGGGAGAAATCCTCCAGAGACGGAGAAAGGTGAAGTAAATGCGGGATTATCGTGGCAGGACGGTACTGACCGCAAAAACAAAAAGCCGGGGTAGGAAAGCAACGGCTGGGATCGCATCACAGTCACAGTGATTTAAAATATCCCTCCAAAGTTATGTAGAGAGGTCAATTAATGCTGCCAATCATGGTTTTGTATTTATTCAGAAATACAATGCATTATTTATATATAATAACAATAAATACACTTAATATAGAATTTCAGCCAACAATGTGTTTTCCAGTTTTGAGCTAGATACACCACTACTCACATTTTGTGGCTCCTCTGGTGGATGCTCGAGGGTCTCGGGGGGACTTGTGCTGCGGGAGGGTTGGATGCAGACCACCTCTCGATCCCAGCCTGGTGCTCCCAGACCCGGGCTAGACGGTGAGATCGGAGGTGCGCAGGGAGGGGTGCAGGATGGAGCCTCAGGTGGGGGACGGGACACGTGTTCAGGGGAAAGTGCAACATCCACCCGATCTAAAAAGATTAACACATTAAAGCAGCAGGGGAGTAGCAGGGACACAGAGTGCGAGTAAATCATTTCAGTTTCTGACCCTACCTCTTGTGGTGTTGGTGGAGTAGGGATTGCCGTACTGCAGCTCAGCGGGCCTCTGCGGCACCAGCGGCGGAGGGGAGGGATCCTGGGGGTAGGGCAGAGGGTAGCGCAGCACCATTGGCTGCCGGACCTCAGCACCCTGAACAGCAACCTCCTGCTCCCTCTGCCTGGACATGTAACGCTGCAACTGCTACAGAAGAGATGCGAGAGAGCTTTACACTTTACATTTCACGGCCCCACCTCATTTAAAAAGTCCTGGATATCCTCCTGATGCTATAAGTACAGAACCACAGTCAGTCTCAGTTTTATAAGTCGTTCAGTTAACATTTCAGCAGAACCTTTTTCACAGTTGGAGCCACAAGATGAGTAAGTGCTTTCATCTTAAGAGTTAAGTTTCCCGTCTACATTGTTTCTGCCCTTTGTGATTATATCTGAAGCAAGCGCATTAGTACCCTACTCATTACTGTAATGGGTGTCAGACTCTGGCTCCCTCTGCTCTGGCTTTGCTGATAGAAGCACTCACCCTCTCTCTTTTTTGTAACTCCTTCCCTACTCTCACTATTCCTCCCCGATCTCCTCTCTTGATGACTTCATTAGTGCGCTGCTATCAGGTTTAACATTTAAACCAGGGTTGGGAAGGTGAAACAGACACGTTGTGTGGCATTTGCACCATCTAATGGCACTGTACCAGTGGGCGAAAGAAGCAAGTATAGATGTATTAATTAGAGGAGAGTGGGGAGTGTTGAGTAAGGAAGAAAAAGCTATGGAAATGGTTCATACACCTCCTATAATTGAAAGCAATGATACTGGTCTGGGCTTCAGCTCAAAGTCTACATTGTCTAAGTTTGTGAATTTGATTGTAAGTAAGAGCAATGTTGAGGCTAAAGTTTTATAACCTTAAGTTGCGGTTATTGTTGAAATATGCACTGTTTTACCTGCAATGAATAGATTAATTTATGCAAAACTGAGTATGCAAAAGTTTCTAGAGTGCTCGGGCACTATGTGTGGAGAGAGTGCATTAACATTTTCACTGTTTTTAGACCGATTTCCATGGTGACAGTGGATTTTTCTCCTCTTCTGTCACAAATTTAAAACAAAAATCAGTTTTTTAGTTTAGTGACATGAAGGATACAAATACAAAAACAATATCTAACCATAAAGTTGTCTAGCCCATTAATATAATATAATATAATATAATAACTAGTTGAATTCAGGCCAATATGGCCACAATTTATGTGCAGACAAGTGGAAAACCTGAATGAAAGTGCTGAGCTGCTGTTAAAACAACAATGTTGCATTGAAATTCATTTAGAGAGCACTGGTGGTGGCATCTTTACCTCCTGTAATTGCTCTTTGTCTCTGAGAGCCTGGGCAAGGTTGCGTTTCAGTTCGGTGACCTCGCTGGCTCTCTCTGCCATTTGGACCTAGTGAAATAGATAAAGACAATCAACTCACAGCACAGTACATCTCAGCATTTTTTTTCATTTGACGTACAGACCTGTAAGATGGGCTCAAGAATCCCTTTATCAACAGCTCCACTCATGTTCAACTGTATTATCTTAAACTCATTTAAAACTAGGATTTGCCTACACTTTACTCTTACCAATTATTTTCAGATTAGCAATTTCATCCTCAACGTTTAGCTGTGGCTCAATTTAATAACAGCTCATTTAACCTCCTAGGACCTGCCGTCCACATATGTGGACATCACATTTTTGGTTATTTTGACCAAAATACTCAATTTTGCTCTACATGGGCCTGATATCCACTTACGAGGACATTATGCTGCTACTGTTCTATCAAAATTTTAAATGAATATCCTCATTTGTGGCTCTCATTTTTCTTAAAAACAAAAATAAGGTAAAAAAAAAAAAATCAAGAAATTCTTTGTTTTTACATTCATCGGGCCCCAATATGCCCAAATATCAAAGAGAAATTAAAAATGCACGTCGTGGAAGAGTTCGGGTCTTAGGAGGTTAATCTATTATGTCTTGATAGCAAATTTTTTTTGTTTAGTTGTAACAATTTTATCAGTTTTTCCAAAACTTTTATTTTTATTCCAACTGCCAATCTGTATGGTTAGCCAATAATTTTAATTGCCAACCATAGTTTTAACTAATAATCTTCAACTTTTTACCCCTTAGTTGTACAATACCGCTGAAGGGCTGTACAGCTCAGGAGTATTTTCATCACGCCACCGGACGGGGGTAGCATGGACACCCAAGTTTGTGAACATGATGACTTAAGAAAGAGGCAATATAGGATTTTCAAATTCATACCATAGGTGCATCTGCTGAAAATCTCAGACCAGTTTGAACGATTTTGATCTTGACCTCAAAGTCAGGATCAGAGGTCAAGTGTTTTGAAAATGCTGTCTACGTGATAACTTGAGGCCGATGTGACCTAGGATTTTTTCAAATTGATACCATAGGTGCTTTTATGTAGTATTAGGCTATGGTATAGCATTGGTGGCCACCAGTATTTTTATTCATACAAGTCATACAGCTTTTAGTTGATAATAACCTCTTTACTTGTTGCTTTTATTTTGTGCCAACTTGAGAAGACCAAAATCAGCCTTCATACAGTCAGGTAAGTGAAAATATTTGGTTTTAATTTCACCTGGTGCAGCCTCAGATGTGTGGGCCTTGCTATAAAACACATAACATAACATAAAGCTGAAGCGGACCAGGGGATCGTAGTAAATCTCTTAGCCTCTAACAGAACTGACCCTGTGGGATAGTTTACATGGCCCGTTGCCCGTCTTCTCTAATTTCACCCCATTTCAAAGGTTCCAGATTCCCTCCCTTCCCATGGTTTCTCTTTCTGCTTCATGTCCATCTGTCTATCCCAATTTTTTCTCTCTTAAATTTTGTTCGCTTCTTTTGCTTCCCCCACTTGTTCTCTTTCATCTCCTTTTGTCCTCTCTCGCGTTTTCCTTCTATCATAAATTTACGGCACGGCATTAGAAGGTTAAGTTCAGGTGAAGGGAGTCCGCAGCAATGTAGTACTATGCACCCCCACACACACCCTCCACTTCAGCCTATTCCTCTCCCTCTCTCCTTCCTCTGGGTGGCTGATGTAAACAGCCGTAAAGCATGCCGCTCTGCGGCTGCCTCGCTTGTCAGTCTCCGGGGCCATTAAGAGCAGCTTGGGACCCGGGGTGCTCGCCCCAGACAGGAGACTCTATCAAAGTTGAGGGAGAGCTGTATTTACAGCGCCGATAAACACACACTCACTCATGGAGATTAAATGCTATTTGGTACTTTAGTGGAGGTTCACATTCAAAATGCAAGGTCTCTACTGAATCACGCACACATACCACACATGCTGGCTCGCCCATTGGAAGGTATGGTCCATACTGTAAGTACTAGGGCAGTTAGACATTTGTTGTTCTTCAGGCTTTGTGGTTCAGCAAATTCCATTTGAATGAATGGGTATTACATTAAAGTGTTTATGCATGGCACAGCAGACCGTGGTACAACAATGTTTTTCAGGCAGCTGTGTTTTATTTTAATGGTAGATTGTGCATAAAAGAGCATTAAACTGAATTTGACAATGAAAGCAGCACAGAGGGAAAAAAATCTACCAATAGTAGAGGTACAAATCCCCACGATATGATATTATCACAATACTTCACACATGATATGATATTATTGCAATTTTTAACAATTTGTTATACACTGAGTATAGCTATATAACATACAGGAGTGTCCCAAAATGCACTATATACTTCCTTTTTTCTAATTCATTCCAGGTTTTATTTGGAAAGACTTGAGGCCATGAGCATATGACAGTTTTGGTTTTACAGTTTTTGTAAGTGTATCATTTTTGTGCCCATGGTCCGCCAAGTGACACTGGAGTGGCATTGCAAAATTTCCTACTTAGCAAGAAGCTTTTCAGTCCCCGACTACACTGCTCCAGCGCATAACACAATTTATGCAATCCATGGCAAATTTCTCGAAACAGGATCTGCTCTTGACAAATCATGCAGCAGAACGCCTGCTATTACCACCAGTGATGAAAACACTGAACTCCTGGAGCAGGCATTTGCGCAAAGCCAGGGAAGTCTATACAGAGTGCTGCACTGGAACTGCACTATGTGGCGGTATACAGCCACATAGTGCACTTCAAGGTGCTGGAACATGAAGGCAAGTCTAGCAGATAAAACTGTAACCACTCCTTTGTTGATGCTAAAAATATGAATAAACTCAGTTTCTGTAACTTTTAGGAATTTATTAAAATTGTATAGTGAAATTTGTATATTGTGAATATACTGCAAATTATGTCCTCAAAGTTGTACTTTATCAGTATTTATTTTAACCAGTATATCTCATTTCTGTTATTTTTTGCTGTGGAATGAGACCCAACACCCTCACAATCACATTCTCTCTGAGCTTTACTTAATCTTAAGGTTATGTCTTTGTGTCTTACTCTGAATCGCTCCTCCTCATCAGCCAGCCGTTGTTTGAGTGTCTCGTTGATTGCGCACTGCTCCCTCCATTTCTCCTCCATCATTGCCAGCTCCTCCTCCACTGAACGAGTCTGCTCCTTCTCTGCCTCTTCCATGCACCTCTCCTCTACCTCCAGCACCCCCTGCTCCTCGGCACCGTCCCTCAGCTCCTCCATATTCAGGGCCCCTTCCACCTCACTGTTTTCCTCAGCGCCCAGCCTCTCGTTCTCCACTTCTACCCAACTCGCCATCCTCAGGCTCTCTTCCGGCAGGCTCTCCTTCCTCTCCTCTTTTTCATTCTCTTTGTCTTTTTCATTATCATCCATTTGTTTCACTTGACTTTCAACCTTCACCTCAGCTTTCTCTTCAAGTGTATTCAGTGTCTTCTGTTCCTCCTTCTCTGTGCACACTTGTGTATCAGAATTTGTGACTTCCTTGTTGCTGACGTCTGGGGTGATTGTCATCTCAACAGCTTCTTGTAGGACTGCCGCAGCTATATTTCCTGTAAAAACACAAAGTTACAATTAAACCTATTTAAGTGTAAAGAGTTTTACACAGAGAAATATGAGCTGAAGGCATTAACCATAATTCAGCTCCTTGGCACTGGGTGGAAAACAGTGGGTCTTTCACTGAAACCCTGTGGAGAAATCTGCAGCAGCACAAGTACAAGGGTACAGAGTGGAGTTTTTATGAGCGAACCTTTTGCAGCCTGGCAGAAGTGATCCAGAGGTGCACAAGGACAGGAGAAAGAGACTGCCAAAATAAAAATTAGGTGTTTGATTTCAGTCAAGCACGGAGGTGGAAACATTATGTTTTGTGGCTATTTTTCTGCTAAAGATACAGGATGACTTTCTGCCTTGAGGGGCCATAGATGGGTCCATGGATCTGGACAAGAACCTTCTTCCCTCAGCCAGAACACTGAAGATGGATCTTGGATAGGTCTTCCAGAATTACAATGACCAAAAACATACCAATAATGCTTATCTCACTCAATGATATGCAATCAGTTTATCAATCTGTCCATTCTGTTCCGCTTATCTTTATCAAGGAGCCTATCCCAGCTACCACAGGGGGAGAGGTGAGTACGACCTGGACAGGTCGCTAATCTGACGCAGGTCTAACACAGATAGACATACAATGATGCACACTTACATTCACAACTATGGCAAAATAAAATCACCGATTAACCAAACCCCACTAATTGTATGTCTTTGGACTACGGGAAAAAGCCCAAGTACCCCAAAAAGAATCCACACAAACATGTGGCGAACATGCAAACGCCACACAGAAAAGCAGTGGCCAGATGGTGGAGTCGAACTGTAAGGCAACAGTGCTTTAGCAAATGACGTGGTTCTGATGAATTCATCAAGCCATGACCTCCAGCTTACAATGGGGCAGTTTTTAGCTGAATGTGAAGTGGTTAGGTTAAGAATTAGTGCCTCCAAGTGTGAGGCCGTGGTTCTCAGCTGAAAAAGGGTAAAGTGCCCACTCTAGGTTGGGAATGATTTGTTGTCTCAAGTGGAGGAGTTTAGGTATCCTGGGGTCTTGTTCACCAGTTAGGGGAGAGTGACATGTGGATTGGTGCGATATAAGCAGTGATACGAATGCCAAACTGGTCTGTTGTGGTAAAGAGAAAGCCGAGTATGAAAATGAAGCTGTCGATTTACTGACTGATCTTGTTCCTACTCTCACCTATGGTCGTGAGAAACTGAGATTGTGAATACAGGTCCGCAGAGATAAGGTAAGGAACTCAGTCATTCAAGAGGGACTCAGAATGACTGAGCTGCTACTCTTCCACATTGAAAGGAGGCAGTTGAAGTGGTCAGCCAGAAATGCTAGAGAAATTACATCTCTTGACTGGTGAAGGAGCCTGGAGAGAAGGAGGTCTTGGCGTCTTTGCTGTCTCCCCAACCTGGACCTGGATAAATGGCAGAAAATGGATAGATGGAATATGCCCTTTATCTGAATGTATGTACCTCCTGTTGGTGACTCTGGGCTAGGGGTCAGTGGCTCCAGTGTTGTCTCAGTAGATGCATTTCTCTTTGGCTCCTGCAAAGATATACACATCAATGAAATGCAATTTTGCTGGTTTAGGCATATATGGAACTGAACGAAAAGTTTCTTTTCAGCCTGATGAGCATTGCTAAAAATTACTCACCCCTTGGGACTCCGCTGTGTTCAGTTTGGCCACCTGTCTGCGGAGGCGCTGACACTCCCGGTACTTCTCCTTATAGTGCTCAGCAGCCATGTGGAGACGCAGCTTCAGCTCCTCCACTTCCCTCTGCAGCTCAGCCTCTGCCTCTGACACCACAATCATGCTGGGTGTCATGTCCCCATTGGTCCCAACACCCTGAACACACAGTGTTAAAAAAATTGATTAAATAAAAACAAACAAAAAAAAAGTATTTGTGAATTTATTTATCTCCATTTTAATATAACAAATATTTGAGACTCAGAACGACTTAGGCAGGAACTTTGTAATCTAACACAGTTCAAACTGTTCAGCAATAAATTATAAACAAACAAAAAAAGGCTCAACTCCAAAATCTTCTTTGCACTGTGTTCTTTGTTAAAATGGTAAACAGCTCAAATTTCTCTTGCTTAAATCGGTTGTCCTCAGCTCTCATATAAAAATCATCCATCTAAATAAAACTGAAAAGTGTGAAAATTCCTTTCCATGTTTAGCTACAGATTTCCCTAAACTTATTTTCCCTAAACACAGGGACAGATATTAAGGAAGTCGACCACTGACCACTTCCTTCTGTGCAGTGCTCCTCATGCGGTCAAGCTGGCTCTCCATGCGTTGGCACTCTGCCTGGGCATCAGCTAAACTGGCACGGAGCTTGTCGGCCTCTAAGCGGGCGCGGTAAAGCTCGGTCATCGTGTGGTCACGAGTACTGGCTGAGTCACGCAGCTCCGAGGCTAGCAGAGAGGCCTGCTGCCGGGATGCCTGGAGCTGCTCCTCAGCCTGACGGAGCTGCTCACGTACACGGGCCAGCTCTGCCTAAAGACAGAAAGAAGGAATTTAAATATAGTGCAACTGATTTTACTACAGCTATACCATCAAAGTGCTAACACTGCGATTAGTGAACACTTTTGTTTATATTTTGAGTACTATTTTAGTGTTGCCAGCAATAATATGCACAAACACTTTTACTTTGTCAGCTTTGTGTGCCAGCAGCTCTTTCTCCAGGCTGTCTCTTTGTGCAACGCAGGCCCTGAGCCTCTCCAGCTCCTCTTGGAACTGAGCGATGGTCACCTCCCGGTTCAGCTCCACTGCCTTTAGCATCTGAAGCTCTGCGCTCAGCTTAGTGTTCTCCAGTTCTGTGCTGCGCAGGTGGGCCTACACATATGGCAAAACAGTTAAACAGAATGGGTCAAGTAAGAATGCAGACAAAAACACACCCTCGGTTGGTTTAAAAAAAAAAAAAAAGTCAGCCTTTCATGTAAAACACTTCTTCACCTTATAAAGATCTCGCTCATCCTTCTCATTCTTCAGCTGGCTCTCCAGACTGTCTCTCTCTGCTGTCAGCTTCTTTAAGCGATCACGCAGACTGAAAGACATATTGAAAAACAACTTCTTTAGTGCTTTCTTGTGTCTCATATTATAAATCTAAAGTTTTTCTTACAAAAAGCTATTTAGTAATTAAGTGGACACCTTAAACATGGCTTTACTGATGGGTATAATCTGTGTGTGTATAAGGCCAGAAAATATCAAATGAGAGCCATCAAATGCCAGTGAAATATGTTAAAGCCAGGCTGACATATTCCTGTGCAGCATCTGGCACAATTTTGTATGCGTGTTTAAACCTGGGAAGTAAACATGCATGCAAAACTATTCGACACATATTCCACATCTGTGAGGCTGATGTTAAGCTCGCTTAGATTTATGTAAACAGTCTGTCTTCAAATGGATGACTGATGGTTACATGTTGCCATTCTTCACTCACCAATCCAGCTCTGTCTCCTTTTGCAGGCCCCTCTGAGTGACTCCCAGCAGGTCCTCCTCTAGCTGGCGTACCCGGTCCGTAGCCTCTGTCAGCCTCCGCCTTACCTCCTCCCTCTCTTCTGACAGGCCCTGTGAAGAACGCAGCAGCTCCTGTGGGCCAGAGAGGTAGCTGTACATCAGCCTGACAGCCACTACAGTCAATCTCAGTAGCTGAAGAGCTCTATTATAGCCCTGCCAAACCCATTCACTATATTTCAAATACTACTGTCTCTATATATTTCTTATCATTTGTACAGCATAAATAGAATTTTTTTTTAATCAAAAGTTGTGGTCAGAAGCTTAAACACACACACACACACACACACACACACACACACACACACACACACACACACACACACACACACACACACACACACACACACACTCCTCTTGGCCATGAACATCATGGTAATTATGGACTTTTTGTGATTTTCTTTAACTGTCCTTTTTCCAGGATCTTTAAGGACTTTAAAAACAAGAACTGGGTGTAAAAGTTTGAATTTATTTTGGATTTTCCCTAATCCTTCTCTCAAACATGTCAAAAGTATACATACAAGCTCAAATATATACATACATTCACTTAAATCTTTTGTGAAGTGGTACTGAAGGTTCTACATCATCTTGACAACAAATTGTAGCTTCAGTTCGCCATAAAAAGCATTTATTTGACAGCACTTATTGGACTGATCGCTAGTTAGAACAATGGGAAAGTCCAAGGAACTCAGTGAAGAGAGGGAAGTCTAAATTTACACAAGTTGGGAGGGTCTTTGGGAGACATTTGCAAAGAACTACAGATTTCAAGATCATCAGCTCAAACAACTGTATGTAACTCAGCTGTATCTTTACCAAGGTTTGGGACTATCACCCTCAGATGAGAAGAAATTTGTTAGGATGTTCAGGATCAACCCAGGAAAAACAAAGCACCACTGTCCACAGTGAAGCAAGTTTTAAATATGCATAGCCTTAGAGGGTGCTGACCAAGAAAGAATCCTCTGCTCCAAAACTGACACCTTCAAACTTGACTGAAATTTGTAGCTGCCCACATGGACGAGCCAAATGCCTTCATCATCTCATGTGACTTTTATGCTCACACAAAACAAAGACAGACAAGGTAGATTACTGGAGGAATAAAGATGAGGCTTTCAAACCTAAGAATGCTGTACCAACTGTCAAACATGGTAGTGGTAACATCATGCTCGGTGGCTGGTTTCCTGCCAGTCATACTGGTACACTGCATAGAATGGATGGTATAAAGAAGGAGGACTACCTTCAAATTCTTCAACTTGGACACATGGGTGTTCCAATGGAACAATGATCTCAAACACACATCAAAACTGGTTTTGGATTGGATTAAGTTTATGGAATAGCCTTCCACAAGTCTTGATCTCAATCCCACTGAAAACTCTTGGACTATGCTTAAATGCCAGATCCGTGCCAGGAAGCCAGCCGATTTAAATGAAACTTTTCCAGGAAGAGTGGTCAAATATTAATCTGAATTATGCCAGAAAAAAAGTCTGATGGAGGTATTATTTGTTAAGGGACATTTAACTAAATATTAAAAGTTTTTTTAGTCTGTATCCAATTCTTGTTTGTCAAATATGGTATCTAACCAGATTCTTACTCTGGATGGCATTACCTTGGCCTCCAGTAATGCTGTGAGGAACCTTGGAGTCATTTTTGACCAGGATATATCCTTCAACGCACATATTAAACAAATATGTAAGACTGCTTTCTTCCATTTGCGCAACATCTCTAAAATTAGAAATATCCTGTCTCAGAGTGATGCTGAAAAACTAGTTCATGCATTTATTACTTCCAGGCTGGACTACTGTAATTCTTTATTATCAGGATGTCCTAAAAACTCGCTGAAAAGTCTTCAGCTAATCCAAAATGCTGCAGCAAGAGTACTGACAGGGACTAGAAAGAGAGAGCATATTTCTCCTGTTTTGGCTTCCCTTCATTAGCTTCCTGTTAAATCCAGAATTGAATTCAAAATCCTGCTCCTCACATACAAGGTCTTAAATAATCAGGCCCCATCTTTTCTTAATGACCTTGTAGTACCATATCACCCTATTAGAGCACTTCGCTCTCACTCTGCAGGCCTACTTGCTGTTCCTAGAGTATTTAAAAGTAGAATGGGAGGGAGAGCCTTCAGTTTTCAGGCCCCTCTTCTGTGGAACCAGCTTCCAGTTTGGATTCGGGAGACAGACACTATCTCTACTTTCAAGATTAGGCTTAAAACTTTCCTTTTTGCTAAAGCATATAGTTAGGGCTGGACCAGGTGACCCTGAATCCTCCCTTAGTTATGCTGCAATAGACGTAGGCTGGCGGGGATTCCCATGATGCATTGAGTTTTTCCTTTCCAGTCACCTTTCTCACTCACTATGTGTTAATAGACCTCTCTGCATCGAATCATATCTGTTATTAACCTCTATCTCTCTTCCACAGCATGTCTTTATCCTGTTTTCCTTCTCTCACCCCAACCGGTCGCAGCAGATGGCCGCCCCTCCCTGAGCCTGGTTCTGCCGGAGGTTTCTTCCTGTTAAAAGGGAGTTTTTCCTTCCCACCGTCGCCAAAGTGCTTGCTCATAGGGGGTCATATGATTGTTGGGTTTTTCTCTGTATGTATTATTGTGCGATCTACTGTACAATATAAAGCGCCTTGAGGCGACTTCTGTTGTGATTTGGCGCTACATAAATAAAATTGAATTGAATTGAATTAAAGATCTAAACTATGCAATCATGCCATCCTGTAAAAAGTTGAAAGAAATCATTAAAAGCCCCAAATTAACATTGCATTTGTGCCCACGATGACTGTATGTAAACTTCTGACCACAACTGTATTTAATTATTTATTACTGTTCTCGACCTCTACGGCATATTTCTAGTGCAGCTGTAACATGTGAATTCCCCTCTAGGGGTTCAATAAAGCCTTATCTCATCACTCATAAATAACTGGTTACAAGTTATGACTCATTAAGTCTTTTGTTGGACACAAAGCACAGAATAACTATGTAGATTCCAAAAAATGTTCAGTAGCATCCTGTAGTGGAAGTACAAAACAATTTACTGCTATCAAACAACAGATGATATCAGTTTTGTTTTCTCCGTGTGGTGTGCCTGCAGAGGAAATACCTTGTTTGAACTTGCTGCGAATTAGCAGTGAACGACATTAAATCATGCATAGCTAATATTGGTTGTGACAGGACAACATACCTGTGCACACACCCTTTCTTTATTTTGTAGTATGAGCCCTTAACACACCCATTCTCCTTCACACACTAGGAAAGACAGACACACAGCTACACAGTCAAGGACATACAAGAGACAGACAGAGTGCACATGCACACTCCAACGCATACTCAGGCCCGTCTGCCTCTGGGCTTGGCTCTGCATAGATTACTGTATGATTTTTACGGCTGGCGTTTGGGAAGCACTTTAGCAGTGCGTAAAGACCTTATAAAAAGTATAGTCGTAAAATTAGCAGCCACAAAATATGTACTTATGTTTTCACGTTAAGAAACTCAAAGGATATTTTCATCAGCGAGCCACGAGCTAACGCACCTACTGTAAATGTTTTACAAATGACACACACACCCCTATTCACACAGGTCGTATATCTGCAGATGGACATGCCTGTTGAATGAAAAGCAGCATGGTAATAACAGAGCGTGTGTGTGTAATTTATGGCGATTTTGTCCTTCATAAAAAAAAAAAAAAGAAAGAAAAAAGGGGAAAAAAAGGAGCAACAGACTAACTCAAAGCAGCCTGTGGACCTACACCAGGAAGCTGCACTAGGGGGCGATAAGAGACTGGCTTCAAGCTCAGAAAAACCTGGCAACTTTCTGGGTTTCACTTCTCTCTGCCAACTCCCCTCTCCTACTTTTATTGAGCTAGCTTGAGGTGACTGTTTTTGGGCGTGTGTGCCAAGCTACTGCTTATCAAATGAGGATCTCATAAAATGCTAAAATGTGACTCATCCTGGTGAGTGAGTGAGTGAAGAAGGTGTGAGGGACAGAGCGGACGAATTGGGTGTAGAGGTTTACCGATTTTTTTTTAAAACTTTATTCATTTTGACAGATTTTTCTAAACGTATCATTTTAACTTGGATTAAAAATTTATTTCCTCGTCATGCCAATTAAGAAACTCTGAGGGAGAGAGAAAAAAAGGGAGAGGGAAGAAAATAAGACAGTGAGAAAGCAGTGGCCACTGCATCGCGTGACTGAGTGGTGTTTGTCCCTCAGGCTGGGCAGGGTTCTTTTTTCAGACAGGCGGTTTTGCGGACTACCCTCCTCTCATTCCACACACAGACTAAAAGGGTTTGCAAGCGGGTGGCATAATGAGTGCGTTTGTGTGTGTGTGTGTGTGTGTGTGTGTGCATGCATGCTTGTGCATGTGTAAATGCACACTAGAGGGGCCCTGTTGTGTAGAACCTGAATGTGAGTGTGACAGCGTAAGCGGACGGGGGGGACGGGGGTTTGTGCAGGCGCATGCACGTGGGTGTGTGTGTGCGTTTGACGTCATGTTTGTTCACTCTGTGGTTGCGATGGCATCGTCCCTGACGCCAGATGCCCAAGAAAAACTGTGTCCCAATTCCGTTCTGGCCCACTGAGTCAGGTCGTTAAAGAGGGAGAAAAAGACACACACACACACACAAACACATGCACAAACACACACACTGAGCAGCTTTTTGTGTCTGTCAAACATGGAAACAGATTATACATGAATTTAGCCCTTTGAAGTTTTCAGACCTATGATCACTGGTGAGGAACTGGCTCCAAGCCTGTGTCCATCTACACACTCACCTGTACACACCCATACACTAAATACAACTACACACACACACACACACACACCCAAACACACCGAAACTGTCTTAACTCTCTTCAATCTCAAGCTTGCATATATACCCTTACCGTCTTTATTTATTTTATCCATGTATGGACATTTGAACTCTACTGAGTATTCCCAAATATTTTTGCTACTACGGGGCTTAGGGCGAGTGAAGACTTCAGATTTTTTAAATACCATTCTAAATAAAACTTCTGACTTTTAAACTGAAGACAGAATGAGCTCTGTTACTTAATGTTAGGAATATTAATTGCTTGGTTTGTGGGTTGGCTGAGGTTACCATCGGACATTAAAACAAGTTCATCATTGTTGGCGATGACAACAAGCAGATGAGAGATGTAGGCTATGGGGCTAATCCAACATTGCTGACGTAGGCCTGTCATGTCACAACTGGATAAAAACCTGTGGGCTATTTTAAGGCTGGGAACATTGCTCAGGGTTCCAAATTTAACCGCAATTTAAAAAAAAAACGAAAAGAAAAAACGAGAAATACCAGTTATTTATTTTAAGATTCATTAATTGGGATGGACACTTATACAGGAGTTTTCTACTCCTAATTGAGAACTCGAAGTGCTTTTTTACTACGAGCCCCTTTTCACTTACTCACACACACACATTCTGACTTTATTCTAGGCCTAAGCTCCTTGTCTGACATTCATGCACAATGAATGCATCAGCGGAACTACATTTCAAGGATTCTTGAAACGTAGACTGCAGGAGCTGGGGATTGCACCACTGACCTTCTGATTAGTGGATGGCCCACTCTACCTCCTGAGCCACAGCCGCCCCTACAGGTTTCCCTCCCCCTCCGTGGGAGCCTGTACTATTCAAAACTTAGCCCACTACCTCTAACCTGGTTATGTGTCCGCAGCAGGCAGCACGTCTCCCTCTCCTGCTCCCTTTCCCTGGCCAGTCGCTTCTGCTCCTCCTGCAGCTGTTGCTTCTCCTCTTGCAGGAGACGCATAGCTTTCAGCAGTTCCCTGCGCTCCTGCTGTGCTTCCTCCACACGCTAACAGGCAGAAGGAGAAGCAGAAAAAAAATCAGATCGACTCAATTTGAAGGGGATTTTTGGTCACGTTTATCTTCTGGTCTTCTGCAATTTATTACATTTACCTCTCATTTTTCCCCTATTTAGAGTGCTGATTCTATAGTCAGTTACACTGCAGATCGCTATTTGGTGACTCAAGACCAGAGGGGTTAAGAAAACTGGGGAAATAAATAAATAATAACATTTTGTGCATTCTACCTCTAGCAGGCCCGTCTTGGTGGTGACGACCAGTATGTCGGAGTTGCTGTCATCCTCAGTAACAGTCAGCAGCTCTTCGGTGGGCGTAGCTGACCTGAACTGGAAGGGTGTGCTGGCTCCTCTGATGTCACCAGCGTGAGTGACATAACAGAACTGGTAAAACTCTCCGTCAGATTTAGGAACATAATAACCTGCACAGCAAAGAAAAAAAGAACATAATGTTGGCACGTAAGGGGGGCATGTTGTGTCCCTCCTTATAATCGTTCACATATACACATATATCTCCTGAAATAAAAGCTTAAGTGTCAGGTGCAGCACGAAGAACTTAAACTGTGAATCATGCAAAGCTCCTTCTTTATAGACCAAGAATAAAAACACGCAGCTGGAAATTAACATAATGGGTTCTTTTATAGACCAAACCTGCTCAAAACTGTTCTAGACTGCCTATATTTACAAAATCACCCCAAATATCCATTCAACTGTTCTGCTTCAAAGCAGAGAAAGAAAAAATCACCAGCATTGAGAAGACTTATGCAGAGGATTTAGCTAAAAAATACATTACATATGCTGGTTTCGAGCATTCCAAGGTTACACTGGAAACTAACTGAAGCACATTATTCAAGTGTGAGCCCTGGTCCTCTAGGGCAGTAGAGGAATATCCAGAAGCCAACCGGTTTTACTGACTCCTGACACACCGCAGTGTGCTCTCATATTTTCACTGTGTAATATCTGACCGTTCCAGGCCCAGTAAAACCAGTTTGCAGGCCCTCAACTGTCTGTGTCTGTGTGTGTCTGTGTGTGGTTTGAGAGGTGCTCAGGTCCCAGGCCTCAGTTTGCGGTCGTGTTCCCTTATTAAATAAAAGTGCTGGTTTTTATATGCACTGTAAAATGGAGGAGTAACTTTGGAATACCCTGGGTTTGTATAGTGGTTTAAATAGTATGTAAGTGTGCGTGCGAGTGTGTGTGTATGTGTGTGCTGTACCTTGAAACACCACAGCCCTGTGCACAGTACTTCCTGGTTCATAGTTTTCAGGCATAGGAGACCAAACGAAGGTGTAGTAATCTCTGGCTGTGCTCCAACCCACCTGAGGAGACATTAAAAACAAAAATAAACAAACGATCCCACAGTGTAAAAGTTGTGTGCTGCAGTTCAAATCACGCTGAAGAAGGCCAAATTTTCCAGCAAACATGTGTTAATCGTTAGATCTGATTTGAAAAGATGCTTGATGAAGCATTCTGGAGGACTACATCCAATGTTCAAAGCAAGAATGGAAACATTTAAAACCCCTCATTTCTCCACACACCTCCTCCCCCTTTCACTCCTTCCCCTCAGTTCCTGCCCCTTTTGGACCCACAAAAAAGAGGGGCAGCAAAGGTGTGAGAAAAGGGTGGGAGGGCAAGGGGGCCTGGTCTGCATACAATCGTGGGCTCGTGGGGGCTGCAGAGACTAGCCCACGAAGAAATGGGGGGGGAAAAAAAGGCGAGGGAAGCGGGAGCGTGGATACAAATAAGGTGAAAATTTTACAGAAAATGAGAAGGGAAATGGATTTCCCTGGATTTCATGTGTTGTTAGAAGACAGATGATGAAAGGTCGTCCTGCCCGTCCCAATTCAGGTCCGTGCATCGTAAATCTGTCACATACAGCCGTGCACGTCTTGGACGCATGTGCACATGCATACCTCGCTGTAACTCGTACTCATAAGTACGTGATGCATTATTGTGACATTGCATAACTACGTTTCAGCTGCGGTGAACTCAACCACCTGTGGAAGTGCAGGACGTTTTCTTAAAAGACAAAAAAAAAGAAGAGTTAACCAAAGAATATCACACTTAGATGATCACCAGGCAACGCTTGCTGATTTTCTTTTTAATAAGCCAAGTTTTTAAAAAACTCTTTCTGTAGGAAAATATTAAAACAAATGACTTTTAACTGATTAAATCATTAAATGACTTTCAAGTACAAAAAACAGTCAACAAAAACAAAACACGGAAGCTACAGGTGACGACAGTAAATCACCCGAGCTACTCAAAACGTTTGTCAGGCTTTCAGATTTGATAATGTTGTTGCACCGAAACGTAATTGCAGTGTGTGCCGCATCAACCCCATTACGCTGCGTATAATGCTGCTCCAAACAAATGGTAATTGTCAACGTGAAATCTTGCTGCCAAGAACATTCCTTCCACCCCCAACAGCATCTGAGTGAGAAGCGGGGCTGCGATGGGACTCCAGCCAGGTTTGTTCGTGTGGTCATGTGTATTTGCTTAAGAGAGAACAGACATAAATAATTTTGCTAATTGCAGAGTGAAGTTGACTGACACTTGGTTAGGTATGGTGTGGCATTCCAACAGATGAGTGCTGTTATAAAATAATCACAGGCAAAGCAGCTATCAATCATTCATCCGAGGTGTGAGGGAACAGCACGATGACACTTTAATTATACACTCACACAACGGGTTTCTCCCTGCCGACCCAACGAACATGCCACAACCAAAAACCTCCACGGGGCTTTTCAGGGAGATGAATGTGTGTGTACATTAGTGTGTGTACATTAGTGTGTGTGTGTGTGTGTGTGTGCACGTGAGTCAAACATCAAACTAAATCAGGCTGTCAGTAGCCAAATAAAACAAATATGTTGAAATGTTTTTCAGTGACGCAAAGAGACGAAAGAAAGAAAGCTAAGCAAGCTTGATTGTAATGGGAACTGTTGATCTTCACTGTGTATGTGAGTACTGTTTCAATGCAACACCATCTAGGAGCACATTTGTTACAGCAGGATCCTTATTGTGGGCTATGAATATTTTCGACCACTAGGGGGTGTCTGTACACAACTCAACTGAGCACTGCCTCTCTGAGCCACCTGAGTCATCCTCTCAGAAAGTCAGCTTTGTGACTTGGTCTCTCGGCTTCATTACTCAGTCTCTCTAGCGTTCAGGTAACGCCTGTGGATGTCGGAGGTAAGAGGAAGAAAATATTCTCTTCCTGAGTCATCTCTGTGGAACAGTTTTGCCTCCAGGACTCAAACACAGAGTATTCAACAGTGAGTTCAAGACGTTTGAGGAAAAAGTCAAATGTAAACAGTCATTTTTTTTTAAATAAGCAAGCTTACAGTTTCCAAATACCCAGTGAAAACCATGCAGGGGAAGTCTGATACTTCATCCCTCTGCCAGAGGCTCTGAGGTCTCTCTTTGTGCCATGTACAAGCTGAGTTTCTAGATCAAAAAGAATATCTAGGACATCCTATTTGATATGTATGTAGAGCTGATATTAAATGTACAATTCTGCTCACAATGGTACAAAATCCTTCAAACTAATTTCTGGAGCCAGATCTTGACTGACTCCAAAGGTTAATCACCTCTAATTTAGTCCAAGTCCCTTGGAAGTAATCCTTCCAACAGAAACAAACAAACTAAACCCGCCAAACAGAGGAAAAAGGAGGTAAAAATCATTCAATTGATTTCCAGGGGCCATTACCATTTGTAAAACCCCTTTAAATACTAAACTTGATTACCTGACAAAAAGAGAAAAAAAAAAAGAATAATTATTAGCTGAAAGGGGTAATATTCTTGTAACAGACAGTATACACTGATACTGCAGAGATTTTGCTGCTGTAAAATAACATCTCTGTGAACACACACAAAAGACAGACGTATACGTCAAAAGGATTAAAGAAGCGTGGTCTGCTTGCTCCCTGCCATGAAGCTCTAACCATCAAACAGGTTTCATTAGCACGGATCACAATAATTACATTTTCCAATCGACTTTTTTTCCAAATAAACGCGGCGTCTTTATTCCTTTTTAATTGAGCTGGTGGATTTGAAGTCAGTTCTTAAACAACGATAAAATGTTTGTCTTTTGACTTTACGAGACATTAAGCTTCCTCGTTCACATTTCCTGTTAATTACGTGTGAGATTTGATGGCCCCGATAAAAGGACGGAGCACGGGGGGATGCTGCTTAGCAGGAAGCAGCGAAAAGGATGGAAAGAGATGGTGAGCCAACATGCCAAAAGAGTGTGTGTGTGTGTGTTCTTAATAGGAATCAGAATGGTTCATAAAGAGTACCAAATGATTGCCTCATCCCCCCCTCCAGTGAGACCTACTGTAACCAGCCCACCATGCACACTCTTCCTCCTTCTGCATGTAGAGCAACCACACCAAAGCTTGCGGTGAGGTTTTAGGCATGTAGAGAAGAGCTCAGCCATTAGCGTCAAGGCGGATGTATGTGTTAATGTGCCAAGTACAAACCTATGGCCAATTAATAAAACGCTAACACATAATCCATGTCAAAAAACACTCGTATAATGGGCGGGAAATTGTTTTATTCACTAAGTATGTCTCGGTAACACAAATGATTCCTATTATATAAACGTCTGGTCTTTAACCGATTATGCCTGCCTTTGTCTTTGAAGCGTGGTCTGAGTAATAGCAGCTGTAGTGTGTGTGTGTGTGTGTGTGTGTGTGTGTGTGTGTGTGTGTGTGTGTACGTGCGTGTTGTACCTTGAAAATGCCCACCCAGTCTTTGGGGTGGGGAGTAATGTAAGGGGTCAGGGTGTAACGACACTCCAAGGGTGCCTGGGGTAGGAAACTCTTTCCCACATTCTGAAAGATAACGTGTGCAAAGTTGGACGTTTCCATCACGCTGACGCTGCTGCCTGGCGATGAATCCACCACCTGGAACGATGACATTGTTTCCTGTTGGTCACTTCATTTGTCTAGAAAAGGGAAAACAGCATAGACAGAAATAAGTATGGAGTGAAAAAGCAAAAATTTAACACAAAAACTGTTCCAAAATGATGCAATCTATTAGAATCAAATGATTCCAAGTGTCTCAATTCCTTTATGCTCTGCTGGCATGTTTTTCCTTGACACTTGTACATTGCAAAGCAATGACGTGCCATAAAGCTTCATGCCAGTTAGCTTTTGCACTCCTGAGTCACACGCAATCCTTTTGTTGACACTGTGTTCAGACTTTGAGATGATAAAGCAGTTGCACTTACACTAAAGATCTGCGTAGGCCTGACTTTCTCTCCCACTCATAAAAGTGATGACACCATGTTTACCCTTCCTGCACCTGAAACAGGTAAAAGTGTACACAAGTGTATCTCCCACAGAGCGAAGAAGCAAGCAGTCGTGCTGAATGTTTAAATGTGCACATCAAACTGGAAAATTCGGTTCTTCAACTATAGACTATAGGCTCACTGCTTCTCAGGAACCAAGTGTGCTATGCCACCAAAGCTCTGCCTTATGGATAATCCTGTCGCTGTGTTGCTATACTGTGGCATGCTTAATTTTAATTGCAAAGTCAATTGACTAATCATAAAAAAGATGTTACGCAGGCAGTAACAATCACTTTATAATCTTTCTTCTGCAGCTCTGGACTATCAGGGATGGTGATGATATGATGAGACCATAGCAGTGAAGGTCGAAGGAAAAGTAATTATTACTATTATTTTTTATTCTATAAGAGTAAGTTTATTAACATTTGTTTTTCTATGGAGAGAAATATGTCTCAAAAAGGTTGCAAATGCGTACAACATGATCCACAAGCATAAACTGAGCTGTGCAAATGTGTGAAATGATTTGTGTGTAACTTTTGAGGACTCAACACACAAATACAAAGGAGTTTGAGCACAAGGAAAATTATTTTACAAATACGTACATCTAAACTAATACTGATCACTTACACACAATATATTAAGTTTAGCTCAAAAATCCCAAATTTCTGACTTCTAAAAACCTTTCTATGCGTACAAATGTGTAAAACCACACGTAACAGCTCTGTCGCTCACTTACAAAATAGGGCTGTGCGATATGACCAAAATCTCATATCCCGATATTAAGACATCTATCGTCGATATAACGATATAAATTACAAAAATGTAACATTTCCTGTAAATTCTGTGAATCTCGGGCATCTCAACTTGCGTGAAGTGTTTCCAGCTGGGCGTCGTGTACCTGGAGTCGAGTGTTTTAACTGATGCATGGAACTATACATTTTTAGACGTAAGTTGTAACGGCCGCCGTTTTCTTTGTGAGTGTTTATTACACAGCGTGCTGCGGAGAAAAGCCTGTTCTAACGTTTGAGTCTATGGTTTATTTTTTAGCACCTGGCGGCTCTTTTTTGCTTCTCATCCGTTAATACTCTGCATCTTTCACGTGACTCGTTTTATTTTGAAAAGCCTCAACAGGATCTTGAGCTTTATTGTGAAAGGTTTATGTGGAAAATAAACAAGCGGACACGCCGTGGTTTTACCGTCGTTGTTGCTAACGAAAACGCATAAAAAACAAGCGCTTGTCCGTCCGTAGTGTGGTTATATTAAATATAAGAGAAAGAGAGAACTTTAAGAAATTAATATAGCCACTACAGTGACCATCAAAATGATGAAAAAATATTGCCGTAAACAGTTTATTTTGCGACACCACGAAACAAACGATAGTGTAAAATGAAACGATAGACGTTTTTCTATCGTCATCCGATATATATCGTTATATCGAACAGCCCTATTACAAAACTTTAAATGCATGTGAACGAATCGCCTGATACGCACAGACCATGTCGCATGCCCACATTTAAGACTGAATGCTGCCAGCTGCTTTCAAGTGCCAGTGCAAAACTGGGACATCTGGGCAGCGGGGGTTTTTTTTCCTAAAAAAATTAACATTTCTTTTTCTACATAGAAAATGTGATTTACCAATTACAGACATTACACAATAGCCTATAAAATATAATATATGGTTTCAATAATCTGCTTTTACATGTTGAACATTCTTCTGCTGGGAAAAATCAGCCAGTGCTTACAAACAAATCATTGCACACATTTGTAAATCTTAGTTTACGCTAGTGAATCATATCCTAAGCATTTGCAACCCCTTTTGAGATGTATTTCTCTCCATATTTTTCCTTGCTTTAAACATATTAGACCACTTGATTAATTACCAGTTATTATTGGGTTGAACCCTCTTTTACTGGAAAGAGTCCTCTTAGGTTTCGGTCAATATTGACATGATAGCATCATACAGTTGCTGAAGAGTTGTTGGCTGCACTGGGTGGGAATCTCCTGTTTCACCACATCCCAAAGGTGCTCTATTGGATTGAAATATGGTCACTGTGGAGGCCATTTGAGTACAGTAAACTCACTGTCATATTCAAGAAACCAGTTCGAGATAAACAAGCTTTTTGACATGGAACAGTATCCTGCTGGAAGCAGCCATCAGAAGATGGGTACACTGTGGTTATGAAAAGATGGGCACGGTCATCAATAATGGAATAATACAGTAATAACAGGCTTTTTGTTTAAAAGATGCTCAGTTGGCCAAAAGTGTGCCAAGAATATATCCATCACACTGTAGCAACTCCATCAGCCCGAACAACTGACAGAAGGCAAGATGGATCCATGCTTTTATGTTGTTTGAGCCAGATTCTGACCCTTCCATCCAAAAGTTGCAGCAGAAAATGAGAGTCATGATGCATCTTTTTTTCAATCTTCTATTGTCCAATTGTGGTGACCCTGTGTGAACTGTCGCCTCAATTGCCTGTTCTTAGCTGACAGCAGTGGTAGCTGATGTGGTCCTCTGCTGGTGTAGCAAACCTATAACAAATTTTGCTTTTTTGCATAACTTGGTTGTAAAAAGTTGCTATTTGAGTTAGCGTTGCCATCCTATCAGCTTGAATCAGTCTGGCTATTGTCCTCTGACCTCTGGAATCAGCAAAGCATTTTTGCCTAGAGAACTACTGCTCACTGGATATTTTCTCTTTTTCTAAACAATCTCTATAAACCCTAGAGCTGGATGTGGAGGTAATTACTATTAGCTCAACCATATCTGTAACACTCAGACCAGCCTATCTGGCAACCACAATCACAAAAAGTCACTTAAATCACCTTTCTTCCGCTTTCTGATGCTTGGTGTGGACTTCAGCATGTCACCTTGTCCATGTCTACATAGCTAATGTGTTGCCGCCACGTAGTTGACAGATTAGGTAATTATGTAAAGAAGCAACTGAACAGGTATACCTAATAAAGTTGCCATGAGTATATATGTCATTATCGATTAAGCAGACAAAAACAGGCCATCCTCAGGCTGTGAAAACAGAAAAAAAAAAACATCTGAGAAATTGCTACAATATTAGTAATGAAAAAGTTTGGTACATCCTGAGAAAGAAAGAAACCACTTGTGAACTCAGCAAATCAAAAAGGCCTGGACGTACATGGAATCCAACATTGTTGCGTGCTTGCAGAATTACTTCTATGGTGAAGAGAAACCCTTTCACAACAGCCAACCAAGTGAACAATACTCTCCAGGAGAGGAGTATTGATATCTAAGTCTACCATAAAGGAGACTGCATGAAAGTAAATACACTGGGTCCACTGCAAGATATAAGGCACTCATAAGCCTCAAGAATAGAAAGACTAGATTGGACTTTGCTAAAAAAAACAAACAAAAAACAACAACAACAACAAAAAAACATCTAAAAAAGCCAGCACTGTTCTGGAAAAACATTCTTTGGACCAAGATCAACCTCTACCAGAATAATGGCAAGAATAAAGGATTGAGAGGGCGTCAAAAAGCTCATACCACATCATCTGTAAAACACAACAGCGGCAGTGTGATGGCTTGGGCATCCATGGCTGCCAGTGGCACTGGGACACTAGTGTTCATTGACGATGTGACACAGGACACAAGCAGATGAATGAATTCTGATGTTCAGAGATACTGTCTGCTTGTTGATTGGGCGACGTTTCATAATACAGATGGACAATGACCCAAAACATACAGCCAAAGCAACCTAGGAGTTTATTAAAGCAAAGAAGTGGAATATTCTTGAATGTCCAAGTCAGTCACCTGAGCTTAACCCAATCGGGGATGCATTTCACTTGTTAAAGACTAAACTTTTAACAGATAGGCCCACAAATAAACAGGGATTGAAAACCTCTGCAGTAAAGGCCTAGCAGAGCATTAAAAAGGAGGAAACCCAGTATCCAGTGATGTCCATGAGTTCAAGACTTCAGGCTGTCATTGCCAGCAAAGGTTTTCAACCAAGTATTAGAAATGAACCTTTTAGTTTCTTAATTTAATTGCCAATTACTTTAGAGCACCTGAAATGAAGGACTTGTGTTAAAAAAACGCTTTAGTTCCTCACATTTTTATGCTCTTTTTGTCCAACACTGAAATCTGCACTTCAACTACATATTAGTTGTTTCATTCACTGTGGTGATGTACACAACCAAAATTTGAAAAATGGTGTCTCTCTGCTATGGGCATCTCTTTAAAGACATTTTTTATGCAGTACTACACTGCTAAAAAACTAGGGTGTTAAATAGGAAAAAGCAGAGGTATCAGTGACATTATAATTATAATCTCTTGACATTGTTCACGAGTGTATAAACCCCCATATATGAAGAAACCGCCCCACCACAGTGATGAAACAGCTGACTTTAAACTGCACAGTCAGGGCTATTGTTCGTGGTCAAGAAGAATGATGCAGCTGCTTAGCATCACGGTCACCAAGTCATCTCCGTAACTGCGAAGCAAGCTAAAACGACAAACCCTAAATCCCTGCATTTCCTATACACCCAACCCTGGACTGATAAACATAACGTGCAAGTCTAAGTCATAAACTGATGCTCGGTTAAGCTAAACAGCTAACGTACAACGTCTGACCACTGATCCGCTTCGACCAAAACACGACGAAGGCAGCACACAACGGCTAAAGTAGAGCGCAGCCCTTTAAAACGAGCTCAGTTAGCCTGGAGTTAATCTTATTTGTTATGGCTAAGGAGCTAATATTAGCTTGTGAACAGGCCATGTCCTGTCAAGTCACCAGCTAGCTAAACATTATACTAGTCGGACAGCTAGCTGTCTGGCTGAGAAAAGAGACCAAAGATTTTCACAAGCGTTATTTTAGTCTGAATTTAAAAAGGGTACCCTTTTCATTGGATTTCCACTTGCAAAACAGAGTGAATGTCTGCCGGCCTGGCCGATGTTTTTGCCAGTGTCCCCGTTGTTGTCAAAGCTCTGGCGATGATGCGTCTCTCTCTTCCTGAAAGAGAAAATGATGCTGGACTTCCGGGATGCTGAGAAGTACCAATGATGCTGCTGAGAATAGAGGAGACGACAAGAGGTCAACGTAACAACTTTATTATTTACTCGGTTGACTTAAATCACTTTAATTATTATCCTCGTTTATTTCACTTATAAAAAAATCGCATCTGACTTAATACGATAACTGTTTAGGGTAATTTGCCAACTCTAACAACATGCCATTAATTTAAAAAACAGAAAACAGACTGCGCATTTAACCTCGGTTTTTAACGTAATGATTTTACGTTTTTTTTTTCATTTAGAGTCATGGCAGTGAATGATTGTACAGACTGAAAGAGCATTTATAAGTAAAAGCACAGGATATCCCGCTTTTGCCTCGTTTTCATTGGCTCGGCAAACTTATCCCCCGTTACGATTGGTGGAAAATGCTGTCGATCATAACCCTTCGGCGTAGCTTTCCTGGCTCTGACAGCTGTCACCGTACGAGGTCAAGGGGAAAGAAGTATGGCTTCGCTGTTCAGAGGGTCTCGATATATATGGTTAAGGTGGAATAAGCATGTCGACGTTGCCTTCGGTAATGTATTCGCTTATGTTGACGGGTTTTTTTTCGCACCGTTTCATTCATTTACGAATGTGTGGTCACAGGTAAATTCAGGCGGAATAGTCCTGTACTTGTTAGCTAGCTCGTTAGCCCTCTGAAGAAAGTATGAATACTTAGGTGTTTGCAGTGTGGACGATGTCACCAAGTTGAACATCACTATGCGCAACGAAGACGAGCACACTGAAATAGCAATGGCACGAAAAGCTAATTTTGGACCTCAGTAGGAATATGCGATATGTTGGTTTTAGGTAGTTCATATGAATATTTATTTGCCACTCACAAATCTGCGCTACATAAAAACACTAGCTTCCATTGCATCACTGTTGCAAACACATAATTTGTTCATCGCTCCTACAGTGCAAACAAGACACGCTAGGTTGTTTCTTATGAATTATCTACAGTGACTATTGATTGAAATGATTTCAGTGTAGTTTAGAAGATAACCCATCAACCTCTTTAAATGGGCTGTAACCCTATAAAATTTCTATAAATCCATTATTCAGATAGATTGATGTACTGTCATGACCCAATTAATTTAATAATTGGTGCGCAATTAATAAAATAAATAAAACACAACAACAACAAATCATTCAATAATTTTGTGCAAAAGATTTCTTCACTCCACTTTCTGTTATCTGGTTTATATGTTTCTGAAGTAAATGCCGTTTTAAAAAAGCTTCAGAACCAAACATGTGCTGTACTGTGTTACACCAGCTGAGTGTGCTACCTTAGAAAGCCATGTATAGCAAGCAATACCTGAGAAAGTAACATCCTGTTATAAGTATTAATCTTTTATTAAAAGTTGCCATTTGCAGTTCAGTGTAATGCACTGTGCTATTATACTAATAAAGCGATGCAATATTGGAATAAAATTCAGTGTGTAAAAAAATAAGGTGCTGTCATCTTATACTGCAGAATAAGATGACGCTTTTTTCTGTTGTGTAGTACCTTTTGGTTCCATAAAATATATGGTGATTTTGACATGAGGGATTTTAATTGGGGATTTTGGTGCAGTGGTAAATGCGTGTTTTTCAATATGGACCATAAAGCGTCTTCTTCTTCTTCTTCTTCTTTTTTTTTCTTTTTTTGTAGAGCTCTGATTCATCAGAATAGATATGCCTCTGCATTAGATGTCAGTGTGTCATTAGCACAAAGCTTATTCAATGTTAAGTATCCAGTACTTGAAGTTTGGTCATTTTAGTCCAGCACTGGAGAATACTGTGTCGTCATTTAAGTATTACAGAGAGATGGGAGAAGTTGGTCTCCTGAGTATGGTGAAGACTTGGCTGAACTTAAGCTTTAGGCCTTTCGTTTGTGCTTTTTCTTCCCTTCCTAATCCTGTTGTTGCAGTCTGGTTGGTTCACTGCCAGAGTTTCCATTGTGTTTTAACCTGTCTGGATCTTGATTAAGCTAGAAGTGGTTAATAGCCTGACTGGACTGACTGAGATCAGAGATATTTTTAACCACTTTTAATTAGTTAATTTATTTCTGGATAATGTTAGAATTTTACACTAGGTATTAGTCATAGGGAAATGTCTACAGCACTACCTGCAGTAGAAAGCAGTATTGTCTTCATTCAGATTTCGTGATTTTGCTCATGATTTCAACTAAATCTTGTTTTTACAACAGTATCAACACGATCAATGGCCTCAAAGACACCAGTGGGATTTATTGGTCTGGGGAACATGGGCAGTCCCATGGCCAAAAACCTGTTAAAAAATGGGTATCCTGTCATTGCTACCGATGTCTTTCCTCAGTCTTGCAAGGAGCTGCAGGACACTGGTGCCCAGGTAATAAACTCTCAGTAACACATTGCATTTACACAGGTAAACACTTATTTGTGCAATAATTTACAGCTTCTCTGCGCGACAGTTGACAGGCTGTCACAAAATCAAGTGGGGTATTTTGTGGTGATGGTTTTCAGGTAGTGGACTCCCCAGCAGACGTTGCAGAGAAAGCAGACCGCATCATCACCATGCTCCCCTCTAGTCCCAATGTCATAGAAGTATACACAGGCCCAAATGGCATCCTCAAGTAAGAAATGTTATTGTTGGTGTCTCTGTGATTTCTGTGACATTCATGTATCTTCTCCTTGTATTTTTAAAATCTATAAATGGTAAGTGGAGATTTCATCAAAAAATAGATAGGACTTAGTTTGAGCACCATACTCCATGTGTTCATTTATTCTCTCTTACCCGGTGCAGGAAGGTAAAGAAGGGGACCTTGTTAATTGACTCCTCCACGATTGATCCTGCTGTGTCTAGAGAAATGGCAGTTGCTGCAGAGAAGAAGGGTGCTGTGTTCATGGATGCCCCAGTGTCAGGAGGTATTGTGTCTAACAAATTATTAGTAAGCAAGCACACCTCAATTGGTGTCTTCGATTCTGTAAAGTCTTTCCCTTGATTTATGTGTTTTTGATTTGCTCTTTCTTGACTTGAAATACATAAAGAAAAAGAGAGAAGTTAGTTGGCATTGTGAAAAGTAGAATTAGACAGCTGGTTTATTTATTCAGCTGTGCCAACCACGGTATTAGGCCTGTGACCCTTCAACCTCAGTTCTGAACTGTCTCACACTCTTTTGTATATCTAAACTATTGGACCTTTTGGGTTAATGCTCAGACACGGGTTGTAATTACTGAGCGGGCCAGCCAGTAGGTGCCCTCTTAAGGCTTTTATTGCAGCTTTTGACCAGGGGTCTTAAAGGCAAGGTTAAGGTTTTAAGTCCTCATTATGTTGGCGCTGTCTACTTGTGACAGCTTCTTGACAGAGCACAGGATCGCCAGTCGTCCTTAATGGGCTGAGCTGCAGTGGAGAATCCCATGTCAGGGCTTTTCATGTTGATGGAGCCGTAATGGCGGGTATCCCATGTTAGTGCCTTTCATGTCAGATAAAGAGTCATAAAGAAGAGAGAAACTGCCCTCACATGGAGGACAGGAGAAGAGGAGGAGAGGAAGATAAGACATGAAGGAGATACATCGCAGTAAAACTGTCCATCTTTCTCAGTCTTTCTGTCTTTGTCTCTTTCTCTCTTTCACATACACAACCACAAAGTTCTTCTGATTCAGGTATGCAGTTAAGGATTTCAACATGCTGGCACCCCTGCATGTCAGAGTACGAACTCTGATCACGGTCTGTTTCCTTTTTATTGCACAATCTTTAATTCGTAACCCTGAAACTCCCGCGGTCTCCCATACAAACATAGACTTATCCCATTTTCGGCATGTTTACCAGCTGGCGTCTGCAGCACAGAGCGGCTGCAGTGAGTGAGATCAGAGTCTTAAGCTTGTTACTCTGCCTTAGCACATATACTGTTTAAACACTATAGACAGTGTTTGTGTGCAGTCCCCTGTCAACGTTCTTCCTCTCCTGTTCCTTACTAGGCCTCTTTAACTGGCTTGAGGTGACCAATGATTTACCTGCTACCTAGCAGGTCTCTGCAGCTAGACATTCTTTCCTTATATGCACCTGCCCATCCAGTGTCACATTAGACATTCATAAGTCATATCCAGAAATCCAGGTACTGACTTTAGAGCACAGTGCCAGCACATTCTAAGTAGAAAATTGATGAAAAATGAAGTGAAAATTTTTTGATAATAAATTATAGTTTTGATCCATTTATTTATGCATTTGGTGAGCATAGTCCCCACCAAGGCAAATGCCTTATTTTGCTATTTTAAAAAAGTTTTCCAGATCCACATAAAAATGAAAGTGTCCTTCCTTTACTCATACTTAACCTTTCCACAAAGTTTAATGAAACTCAGCCATGTAGTTTTTGAATAAGTGCATTCAATCTCTACAATCTAAGAATTGTTATTTTCCTGCTGTTGTAAATGAGATATATTTGGTCGGAGACATCTATCTCATCTCGGTGGTGTTGCCAAGCCAAACTTGTAAAGACAGGTTGTGAAAGAATGTCCCAGTGACAACTTGGTAACCAATTTCAGAGAGCTTAACAACCCCCCTCACCCCACCCTCCCAACCCCACACCCCTGCTTTACACACCTCTGGGCAGTTACATGCTCTGTTCCAACCAGGAGATGGCACCCTACCCAAACAGGGCACTGTCATACTTTTGAGTTAGGGGTGTGTGTGTGTGTGTGTGTGTGTGTGTGTGTGTGTGTGTGTGAGTGTGAGTGAGTGAGACAGGGGAAAAATGTGGATGGAAGCGCCTTAGTTCTGAGAATAATTATTTAATATTGGTTATATTGATAGAGTATGCTTAGTAAAAGAAAGATAGTTTGAAATAAAAGTTAAGTGAAAATATGTCATCTGACTTAAAAATCATTCATGTTTTGTGTCAACCTGATAAATGGTATCAGTACATTTAATTTAAAGTACTTCTCACAGTTTTCTGTCATTGAGTATCACTTATATCACGCTATCATTTGAACATGTTTGATCTCACTGACTCAAGGCAAAGTGTTATCCAGTCAGAACTGGTTCAGTTTTCCTCTGAGCACACTGAGCAGACTTGCCGTGATCTGCTGTACTGTTAAACTTTTGCAGACACAGCCTGCTCTTTTTGTGGTTTGAGCATTGTTTTTATTTTTAATGTAGAATTTCTTTTGATATAAAATAAATCCCTTTTCTGTGCTGTGTGAGGTGGTGTTTTTTTACACAGAAATGTGTGTTTGTATGTTGTGTGCGTCACTAGAGGTTTGGCAGGCAGGCGTGGGATCTGAATTGCACAGTCATAACCCTTCTTAAAAAGAGCAGTCAAAAAAACTTTCACTTTCTTCTCATGGGCATCCTGCTGGCTTCCATTCTTGCACATTGACCAACATCTTGGCTTTAGCCCTGCACTAGCCAGCTGTGCAGTGCCACAGCCAGCTGTGTTCTGGTACACGCACACACATACGTGGACACACACACACACAGTGTGTGTTCAGATGTTCTTATCTGCACTCTCTGAACATCTTTTTTTATCCAGACACAATTATATTAACTTACATTGTGGTTCTTTATGCATGCTGATGTTTGCTTATGCACACACAACACACGTCTGTCACTGTCTGGAGTCATTAAAAGCATCCACATGCAAAGTTGACCCACAACAAAACAAGCTCTGATGTCACAGGCCAAGGGTGTTGGCACAGCGATGGCAAAAATAGGAGGTCTGGCTGACAAGCGGTGGGTCGTTAGCAGTAATTACCCAGAATGCCTGTGTTTGTGTCTGTGTGCCCATGGTGGGCTGCCACATTGCTAACGGACGATGGCTTTAAAAAGGCCCTAAAAACCTTTCATTGTGTTTTTCCCAGTGCTGGGAAAGTCAGCTGTCGGTGCAAATGAAAGCAAGAGGCAGCCTAGCTGGTGTGGGACTGTAGGAATTTGGGCTAATGTTGCTTGTTTGCGAGGTCTTATAATTCTCAGCTAACTACCTATTTAGGCTGAGTCTCAACACCACTCTAATCATATCCATACCACATCAACTCAACCTTAGCTTTGCAGTGTGTCATTTGCTGACAGTTTGAACGTCATCCTCCAGCTTGTAGGAGCTTGTTCAAGCCAAGGCTGGCGCTAGTTTGTTCATCAGTCAACACTTCCAGTCCACTAGATCTTCTTCCAAAAAATCAACTTTGACTACGGGTTAAACTATGGTATGCACAAATAATAAAACAGAAAAAGCAGTATAATTAAGATTATTAGCATTTATTAGTTTACCTTTTCCTGAATACTTTTTAATTGTAAAGCAGGAAAGCCTTTTCTCTGGTAATAGTAGTTGGAAAAAGCTTTTCTTGTGCATTTCTTAAGCGAACATGGACCAGAGGCATTACAAATTAAATCTGAACAGTGACTCACCTTGCATGTCAGCAGTTAAGTGAGAAGCGGGCAAACTCCAGTGTCTGATGAAGACTGTGTGATAGAGTTCATAGCTCAGGGCAAAAGCTGGCCAATAAACCCTTGTTGTAATTGTAACTGTCAAAATGTAACACTAATTCCTTTGATCACATTTTACCTATTCAAAACTTGATTTTTGGAAGTTTTCAGCTGTGATACTTGAAATAGTCTTCAATGTGTCATTGTACTTACAAATCTTAATTTCTTTAGCCACATTTATCATAAAGTATGGACCAAGTTGTTTTTTGTCTCTAGAGATTTGCAGAAAACCACTCACTCATTCACTCTAGCTCTCAAATGTTACTCACAGTCTGCTGAAGATGAAATTCTTTGAGATTGTCAGAGGTGGAAAAAGTACAGGCTCTGAAATGTACTCAAAATAAGAAAGTAAAAAGGAGCTCATTGAAGGATAATTTTACTAACCATTTTTGTACAAAGGAAATTGAACCTTGTGCTATATTAATATAATAATACAATAATATTAGTAGATGAGAATACAAATCTTATTCAAGTCCAAATTCCAAAACATACTCAGCTTAAATTTGTTATGTAGAACATAAGCACTGAAAGATCATTTTAAAATATAACTATTTTCTGTAGCCTACTTTGTAGTGGGGGACTTTGCCTCCACAGCTAAACAGTAAAATGAGTACAGTCAGGGGTTACAGTGGGATCCAGCAGGTGGGCGAACACTAAGATCTGTGTAGTGTCTCAGCATAGGGAAAAAAATCACAGCTCCCAATAACTTCCATTGTGAGCTTTAGTAGATTTTCTTAGTGTACAGGCTGTGATCAGCTGACCTGCTGCTCTTTGTAGATTTACGCAACTGAATTCAACAATATGTCAGCAATTTCACAGCTGTCTTGGCTGTTGTCCATCCCTTACATTGGCGCTATGCTGTTTATACTGCCTTTATACTAGAAGGTATACAATTGGTACAAAGTCTAAATTCAGTGAATAAATGTAAGCATCATCAGCTTAAATGCAAATTCATCTCTGCTACACTTGATGCAACCTAAACCTGACCATGAGCACCACAACCACTGTGCACCAGTCCAACACACTGCTTTACTGCGAATTCACCACACTACATATCATATACAAATTCAATATGTGATTAAAATTATGACATTACATGCAAGCTTTAAATTTTTAGTTTATCAAGTGTCACTGAGCAGTCCTTAGCTTTAAATCCTGTCCTGCCCTGTCCTGTCTGTCTTCCTACATTTTTCTCCATCTCTGAGTGAAGTTAGCTCTCTCCCTGGAAAATACAACAGCTATACCTACAACTGCACACAAACAGTTTGTGTGTTTGCTGATGTTTGTTGAGCTGATAGAAATGTTGCATTTGAAATTACCTGACACTTACGACATTACCACAACTTACGAACTCCTGCACTCCTTCCAGTCCAGTTAAACCCTATAGATGATTCTGCTGAACCTTAAGTAATGAGTTTGGGGTTTTTTTTTGAAAATGTAAGGAGTAGAAAGTACATAAATAAAATGTAAGGAGTAAACATAAGTTGTCCAAAAAATAAATACTGGAGTACAAATACCTGAATACTCTACTTACATAAAGTAACAGAGTATTTGTGCTTTGGTTCTTGGAGATTAATTGATTAATGACATCTCCAAAAACAAGTCTATTTTTGTTTTAAACAGTTGATTAATTGCATAGGCAGCTATGTTGGTAAAATTACCAACTTTCGTTAAATTTTGTTGCCTGTCCCTGAATCTGATTGAAAAATCTAGCACTGGTATCTGTTAATCAGTAGTAAGCAGCTAACATAGATTTGTAATCACTCTGCACCATTTCACTGTTGTGTTGCCTTACAACTTTCAAAAGCTTACACTATATGTTTGTATTTTCTGTCTTTGTTGAATTGTTTTTAAAGCGTTTTACACTATATATTTATGCATGTATATTTAGTGCTGTATTTTTACAGATATTTCACTCTGGTATTTTGGAAAAACTGGCAAAAATCTAGAAATGCGACATAGTGTGATAGGTAGAACACTAATTGGGTAGCACTTGTGTCTCTCATTAAAACCCAGTCTAAATGTTTTCGTGAAACCTAATCCAGTCTGGGAATAGAATTATTTAAGAAGATGAGCCTGAAGGTTGGTGGGGACTCTAAGACTGAGTTAAGGAATCAGGTTGGACAGGCAGGGGGTGGTGCTGTCGCAGTCTGTCACGGCTAACCAGTACTAGAGAGTGGCCATCGTCCAAAGACTAGATTAGCATAACAAGCGTCTTGCTGACAGGCCCTGGTGACATGGAGGGGGAGTAAGGGAGTGTGTAGGGTGGTAAAGTGACCAGGCAGGGTGATGATGACGATGATGGAGCGGTGGTGATGTGGGGGTTCTAGCCTATGCTCCAGATGGAGGTGGACCCACAGCAGCTGGGAGACTGGTTCTCACAACTCTGCCCCTGTGTCATCTGCTGTGGACGTGAGCGTGCAGACAAATAGTCAGCTGGTCTATACGTCATACAAAAAGTTTCTGTCCATCAAACGTAGCCCAAACGTCGCACTGCATGTCACTCATCTACACGTGAATTAACATTTTGTCTGTAGAAAAGTGTGTGTGTGTGTGTGTGTGTGTGTGTGTGTTTCTGCCTGCTAACAGCCTAATTGAGGATCATTATTAACTTGGTCTATCCTAGATGAGTCTCATTGGGCCGGGCAAAGGATTGATTGTGGCTCTCTCTTGCTTGCTCCATTCTGTCACTTACCATTGACCAGGTACTCCCCTCTGGAAAAGATCAGTTACTGATGATGATGATGGTAATAATGGTGATGATCATGATGAGGCCTGACCTGATGGTAAGTGGGCAGGCACTGCAAACCAAATTCTCAAGACTGTCGTAACTTTACATGCAACAATTTTGTTCTCTCAAATTTTTTCCCCCCAAACCCAAACTTTTTGCAGTCGCCTGCTCACACGAGGTTCTCACACAGTATATGTGTGCAGGAGTCAGTTCTCATGGGGCTGTGCTCGTTAAGTGGAGCTGATAAAGTGTCTGTTTTTAACACAACAGAGTGGCATTAGTAAAATTGGCAGCAAAAAACTGTTGAAACTGCTGATTTTTTTTCCTGCCGATGTGGGCTAACGCACACCCTCGTCCCATTTCACTTATTTACTCGATATCCGTTCCACCTTTTACGGGAGCCCATTCAGGGTTTTAATTTGTTTGAGAAAAAGATCTGCTCTCGCGTGTAATTATGATGGTGGATCACGTGAGGCTGCATTGTTGGCCTGTAAACATCCTACCCCACTGATTTTAACTCTAAGCAGTCAACTCTTATTCATTTAAGCCTGTTACTCTAATAAGTGTGAAGGCACTTTTCATTCTGAATTATAGATGACTGCGGTTGTGCCAGAGTAACTTTGCATGTGCATATAGTTAAAGACAAACAGTCTAGTCTATTGCCAGTGCCAGAGTTTGTTTACACCAAGTACATTCAAACCCGGAGGTGTGATATGAAGTCTGGCGTATCCTTAAAGCTTTCGTGGCATTCTTGCAGTAAGAGCAGTTACATTATCATTTGAGGAAATTGTGTGTTTGGTGGAGCTCTAATGATATTATAGGTGTTGCCTTTGCTCCAAGTGTTTTTCCGTTTAATCTCTCCGCGGGGAAAAAAAAAGCAGGCTTGTGGAACGTTGTCAAATGCGTCATTCATTACCAAACACTGGGAACATCCCTTCTTGTGTGTGCATGTGTGTCTGCCATTTTGTGTTGTTTGTGTAGCCTCATATTCACAAATGTAGTTTAATTTAAACCCACCACCAATAAAAAGTGGCTACTGGTTTACATGCGGCTCGTAACTCCGAGACGGAGCCTCAGAAGCTCCAACTGACGTCTTACTGGCGGCCAACTCTGAGATCTGCACCTGCCTCTGATACTTGCATACGTGCACAGATACTGCGTGCACATGTGCACGCTCATTGTCACTTGCTTTGTACTTGCACGCACCACTTCAAAAAGAGCTCAGTTTTAAAAGGCTTATATGGCTGTCATGAATTGCTTTGGTTGATTCTTTCGTGTGAAATGAAAGAAGTGCTAATGAACTTAGCATTTACTACAAACAGCCCAAACCAGAGCTCTTTCTCTGATCTTCCTTTGCCCTCACACAAGTAGTTTCAGTCTCTTATGTTCATGGTTAAAGGCTGTCATCGAAGCCTGCTGTTGAGCATCTGTCCTAACGGCGCTTGATTGCTTGCTTATTAAGTAGTCTTTGGGTAATAGAGGATTTGAGATAAAGGGGCTTGCATGGGCCTCACAGACACTCAAATAAGCACATTAAATGTCTTGCCCTTCCATCCTTTCTACAATGCTTTAAGAGACACTTTTTTTCTCCTTTCATTCAACCTTTTATATCAGAGTCAAAGTTAATAGTCCAGCAAACTTCAGCTCGGTCTGAGAATATTTACTTTGGTTGATATTGGGGAGAGGAGGTAAGCATCCACCACTCTGTCAACCCAAACATGTCCCCTGGATGTTGGTAAGAGAACGTGACCGAGGAAGGTGGTGGTTCTGCTTCAAGGGAGTTATTTCCCAGGAAAGTATTACGTACCAGTTTGGGAATAAAGATGAACATGCCACTCTACAATTTTTTGGGAGTGCTTGAAAGAGTTGACATTGTGTATTGTTTGTAGCACTCTGGCATAATTGTGTATGCCTCCATTTATTATTCAATATATAGTTGCTTTGCCATTCCTTGTGGATATCTTCTTAGCATCCTCATCCCTCCATTACTGTCTCTAGCCTGAATCTTCTATCATAGGCGCCCCCCAACCCCACACATATACACACACCTTCTCTCGTTCCCCCTAGGGGGCGTTGTGTAGTTGTGCAGTGCTAATGATCCAGGACTGTCACTCCCGCTGGGATGGATGAGCCAGCATACCCGGCGCTCAGGAAGCCTCATTAGGATTCTTCTTTAATCCGTCTCTGACAGGACCGGCCCGAGAACGGAACGTCCCCTCGCACATACACCACACACAATAAATACCCTTTGAAAGTACATTCAGCGCATAGACACAATATTAAAATCACACTTTATACCGACATACATACAGACACAAATGCACTTCAGCCCATGCACAAAGAATGGACCCACTGATACCCACACAGTGTATACACACAGTAACACACACACATACACACACTGTTATGCTAATGATGTGTTATTCTGCTACAAACAAGGATCTTCGATCATCCTGGTGTCACTCCTTATAGAAATCCACTACACATCATAAGAGCTTATTATGGGTGATTAGTTAATTTGAGGGAGGGATGCTGGGAGGTAAAAAGAGAGAGATCATTTTCCTTCTTTGCTGTCATCTCTGCACCGCTCTCTGCTCGTACTTCTTTCTTTATCCCTCTCTCTTGCTCTCTTTTGGCTCACTCGCTTTCTTTCTCTCCTTAGTGAGATATATCGATCAGCACGTTGACTGTGTTATCAATAATCTCCTCTTTAGTCGTCCGCAAACAGTGATCTCCACTAATGAACCAGCACAGTCGTCACACTGCTCTTTCTCATTGTGTGTGTGTGTGTGTGTATTTGTATTTGTGAGGCTCAGCCTGCAGCACAGAAACTGCAAAATGGGATGGTAAAAATATCAGAAGAAAAAAAAAGTGCTGGTAATTGTACTTATTATTATGATTATTATTATTCATGTATTTATTTATTTATTTCCATTACTTTAATGAAAATGTGAAGAGAGTTCTGTGACTTCACTGCACGCCACACTGTTCACTATGTGCTTGATACTGGAGTAAAATCCAGTTTCCATTTTTTTAGACTAAAAAAACTGAGCTGTTCTGCCATTAAATAGAAACTTTGTTACATCAAATACAACTTGAATCAATTATGCTAAAAAGAATTCAAGCAAATAAATAAGAAGACATCAAATAGCAAGAAGGGAAAAAAATCCATCATGTCTGTGGACCATATGTGTGTATGATTGGTGTGTGTGGCGGCCGTATGTTGAGCGCATGTTAACCGTGGTCCGTATGCAGCTGCTGCAGCGTGGGCTTTGGGCTTCATTATGTGGCTCTAATGACCTTCTGACAGCTCATCACTGACATACACATGCACAGACACACACATACAGTGTAGTGGCATGATCATATATGTGACAACAGCACAGCCAATTAAAGAAGGTGGGGGGGGGATATTTGAGCAATGGAAATTTACTATAAATCCTGTCTTTCCTCTCCTTTCCTTGACTCTGCAGTGACATCTAACAATTAGATTTCAGCTGCTTTGTCCCCAGTAATTCCCTTTTAATTATTAACACCGACATTATTAGGCTTTCACTGTTAAGAAGGCTTTCATTAAGGGTGGATGGCCCCCGTAAAAGACAGTCAAACTACATATCCTCATTCTACACTTTCCTCTTGGTTTCTTTTTTTCTTACAGAAAAAATAAATAATAACATATTTTTTATGCTGCTCTATTTGAGTTGAGGTTTGAGTTGTTTTTTCTTTTTTAAATCTACCCTGCTAGAGCTTTCATCATTATGGGCTATGCAAAGTCATTGTTACTGCAGACATATACAAAAGATGTCCTTTAGCATTGGCCCAGTGTAGAGGTGATAATGAAGTGGGTCTCGCTCCTGTGAATTTGAAATATTTAATCAAAGCATTTGCTGAACCTAACCAAGGTTTTTTGATGTGTGCATTTAACAACACAGCTAATGAAATTGGATGTAAAGTTTGGGGGGGGGGGGGTTGGGGTTGTCTCCAGGTTCACAATCTGGTGATTTAGGCTGTCCCAAAAGCATAAGACAAATATTAATAATAATCAGCTTTAACTGCATAGTAGCCAGTCACATAGTTTTTACTAACCATTTTTTAAGTTTAAGAAAAAATCTGGTGCAACTTTACAGATAATGTTTCTAGATGGTTTACAGACAAATTATTAACCAGTGAGATGTTATTATTATTATTCCATTATTATAACATTTTATAACATGTTTCTCACTTACATTTTATTAAACGGAAAAGAATCCTGACTAAATTCTAATTATATATTAATTTGCCGTTTATTAACAATGATTGTTAAAAAGTACTTCCTTGGTATTTTATTTTCTACTTTGCGTGTGTGTATGTTTATCCCGCCACTCTTAGTGTGACACCTGCTAATCACTGAAGCATACAGGGAAAGGAGCCATTGCATAAGAGACTCAGACCGGCTGGATTCAGCCTACTCTGAAAAGAGGTTATTTCAGCATTAAGGACCCTGTGGAGAGGGTGGGGTGTGAGTCAGTGGGGTGAGGTTGCCTCCTACAACATGGCACGCTCCTTAAGCCATCAGGCACGGGGAGGGACGCCTAATTGAACATGATAAAGTGTAAAGTTAATTACCCCTCACGCCTGTCAATGATACCCACATGAGGTGGGGGGCTGGCCTCAGGCACAGCTGCTCGTGTGTCCGTGTGTGTGTGTGTGTGTATATGAAAGAGAAGGGGTGACAAGACAAAAGCCAAGGGATCCCATGAGAGTTGTGCAGTGGATGATGGCAACAATCGGCTTTTAAAGATACCTCTGTCCCTCTGGTACAGCACTACTTAACACGTCTGTCCCACTAAGAGTTTGGCATACACATGCACACAGAGAACAGAGCACAGCTGACCTTTTAGACACAGTTGGTAGTGTTAAACCAGTCATATGGCTGATATATTATGTCTCGTGTGGAAAATTCACATATTTTAGTTCAACACGTATCCACACCTGAACTTTCTGTTCCACCTTTCATTAACCATTTCATGTGTTTTGCGGGTCTGCACATATGCGTTGAACTTTTAAAGACCAGACATCAATATGTGAAATGTGTGTGTCTTATCAGTGATGTGCTCACCTCAGTTAATGTTAATATCAGCATGTGGTGTGTTTAGGTGTTGGAGCTGCCAGCATGGCCAAACTCACCTTCATGGTAGGCGGAGTGGTTGAGGAATACAACGCAGCAAAGGAGTTGCTCACCTGCATGGGAGCAAATGTTATTTACTGCGGACAGGTCGGCACTGGACAGGTAATAAGGAATGTCTAAACATAATGATTGCGTAATTACAAACAGCATTTCACACAGGGACATAGATTTGATGCCTCAACCAATACTTCTAAGACACTATGGCCAAAATTATAGGACACCAAGGCAAAAAATTATCAATGGAAAAGTGTGGACATTTGAAAGTCTGGTCTTTTTCCGTATATATGTTTACAATAGCTTCCAAAATTTGAGCAGATAACTATATAGTGAGATTTGTAAGTTTCTACTCATGTTGTGCTTTTTGCCAGAATATGTAGTTATCAGTACATATAATATTTGCTGGAGTATATTGGAGACTCTTTAGAACCTCCAATTAAAACTCTTTAAATAATAGCTCTTCCAAAAAGTTTTGCAACCCACTGGCTTTGGTTCATTTTTCAGAAGTCAAACACAACTTTAATCAACTATTAATTTCACGTTTCATAAATCCCAAACAAACCTTACCTGAATAGCTTAACGAGATTCAGATTTCCAATTGTGTTTCACATTTCAGGACCATGGACAGCACACAGTGTTTACTCCAGATTTCTGATGTTGCTTTAAAGAAAAACAAAACAAACAAACAAACAAAAACACCAGCAACAAAACTTCTATCAACTTTATAAACAGAATAAATGTAGGCTATAATAGCCAAATTATGATTTCTTATGATAACTCCTATAATTATAGAAGTATCAGTTGTTTCTGCTGCATATAGCATCATCTTGCTTACAGTATTGTTACAAATAACCTTTGTAATAATATTGTAACATGCTGGACTATGCAATTTTGAAATATCGTGCTGTAATTCTTTCTTACATATTGATGGGTCGAAAATGCACTTAAACAATTGTACCTAATTTGACCAGAACCTTTCTCAACACAAATTTCCACTGTTTAGCAAATCTGACCCCATAAATGCTGCAGCATTAATAAAATAGTTTTATAAGAACATGACTTCTTCCATATTATTACAATTCCTCCAGTAATTTATTTTCATAATGATTTATCCAAAGGTTCTATTGTATGTATATTCCCTATGTCATCTTAGATGAGTGGACCAGTCCTGATGAAACTCTGCATAAACATTTCCTAAGATGTTGCATCTATATGGCATATACAAATATTTTATACAAATCCCACAATTATATATATCCGTACATTTGACAGCTCAATTGAGCACCAAATGGCCACCTTACAACTGTGTTGTTGATGTTTAGTGTCCACATACTATGTTTGTTTACTTGCACATTCTACATTCGTTAAACTACGTATTTTCACAATCAGTGCAACTTTTTAATCTTCCTGGTGATGCTAAGCATCCTCTGATTATGAATATAGTTATGTTTTGTAGATAGAGGTGGGCTACTTCAGAATTTCTTCATTAGCTACATGTATGGAGATTATTCCAAGTGTGGCGCACCCATTTGGAAGCTGTTGTTGAATCTAGGAGCTGTCATTGCAAGTGAAACAGACCGTCTTTAAACTGCAAATCCTACAGAGAGATGGCAAGAACAATAGAAGTGAGAAACTCAACAGCGTGATGCATTCTGAGGAAAAAACAACAACATGCTAGTAACCTTGGCAGCATAGGAAGCTCTGGACATCCGCTGAGGACAATAGTGCTGGTTGGTTGCAGGATCCTTTCCATGGTTGAGAGGGAAAAAAGCCTTCAGGACCAAATCATTATTATTATCCTAGTTATCAACCATAACAAAAGAAATGCCAGATTGGATTTGACCAAAAAACATCTAAAATGATAGAATATGTTGCATTTTCTTGAAAAGAAGTCTTAAAATAATTGAAATGATCCCATTACTCCAAAGATGACCATTAAAAATGTACCATTTAAGGATTAGTGGCCATAGAAGTGTTTCACTCGTCTGTTCCAGAGTCAGATCATCTGAGATTTACTGTTGTGTGTTATATTTTGTTTTGCAGACTTCATCATTTACATAATAATTCCTTTATAAAAATCTTTCTCTCACACCCTTCTAGGCAGCTAAAATCTGCAACAATATGCTGCTGGCGATTGGGATGATTGGGACCGCGGAGACCATGAACCTTGGTATCAGGTACTGTAAGCAAATGATCTGCTATTAGATAAAATAATAAGGAAGTGTATGATCAGTGGATTCATTTACATGGGAATGATTAGTGTAGAGATAGCTGTCTGTGGGTAGCACTAACACAGGGATACATATGAGTTCATTATCAAACATAGGTGTACAGGGATTTAGTACATCCAGATCCAGATTTCCTTATTGTTGTTGATGAATTTGCAAAAACGAAAGAACAAGTACAGTGAAATTACAAGGGCATATTTTGAGGTTACTACCTTTTAGCCACACATTAACTCTGCTATTATTGCTGTTAGATATAGTTGTCACAGTAAGGTCAATTACTATGCCAGTGATGTAGCTGTAGCTGTAATTTACTACTACAATACAGGTTTAGAAATGTGTGGGTGCATGTGTGTGTGTGTGTGTGTGTAGTTTATGGGAGTGTGAAGGGGTCAGCCCTGCCCCAAGTCAGAGCCGCCTCTGCTAAAGCGAGATGGATGAGGGGGTGGAGCCACATTGTCTGATTTACATTTGCTGATTGAGCTCTCACCAGAATCCTGCCACACCTCTGCTACTGAACACCACCTAGAAAACCCATCATTCATCATTCCTCCTCGTGACACAAAGCTTCTTTGGTCAGGAGGCTGAGGATGATGGGAGGTGAAGTCCGGTGGATTGCACTGCAATCTTATAGGACTAGAAATCATGTGAGGACTTAAAATGCACCACAGCACCCATACTTTGTTTTGGTCTGTAGAATTTTTAAGTGCAGCTTGCGTACAGGAAGCTTATACATCAGTTTTTATAGATTTTATACTCTTTTCAGATTTTATATTCTGTTCTATTTATGCATTTTCCTTGTCAATAATGGACTGTTTCTTCTGTTTACTGTCTGGCTATAATGCGATTTTACGGCCTTTACAGTGTAAAATGGTATTTGCATCGAGTTTTCTGCACGGGTGTTCATGAGTGTCCATGAATTCCTCTTTGCACAGTGCAGCTGTGTTAGTGCGACTGATTTATCTGTGCTGAGACAGAGGAGGAAAATTGGCATGAGCAGTCGAACATAAATCCCCTCACTAGGCCTCTGAAATATGGAGGCATTAAGGGAGCAACGCAGATTTACACATTGCCACACTGTCTCTGAAGCACACACACACAGACACACAAATTTACATCCAGATATACTGAAGGCAGCAGTTTTCTACCACTACAACTTCTCACAATTCACATCATTATAATGTATTCCTATAACAAAAATAGGAATACTAACTACCGCATCTCTTCACTTTGACTGTGAATTATCTTCATATCTTTTCAAGACTGACCCATATTCAGTCTTGATTCCATTTTGTGTGTGTGTGTGTGTGTGTGTGTGTGTGTGTGTGTGTGTGTGTGTGTGTGTGTGTGTGTGTGTGTGTGTGTGTGTGTGTGTGTGTTTCAGTTTCCCCCTCTTCTTGCTAGCCAATCTCTGGGGCTTTATTAGAGGGCTTGACAAAGACTGTCATCGTTTAGAGGGAGCCCACACCCGTAAATCTCCCATGCTGCATTGCGGCCCAGCCTCTTATGCAGAAAGAACGCTCTCTTTGGTGCATGTGTGCAGACACACACACCGACACAATTCAAGACAAAGGAGGCTAAGCACTCACAGGCAATTTGCAGGAAAACGGCAATAACATTTTATCATGTTGGACTTGGGCCTGATAGAGCTGCCCTTTCTTTAATATATGTGTGTGTGTGTTTCCTTACCTGTACATGCAGGCAGATACACACACACACACACAGAGTTCTGTTCATGGAGCTAATTTGTTGATCTCAGATGGAAGCTCGGGCCGTCTCCAGCAGAGCGTGACGTTCTCTTAGTGCAAGGAATGGCCACGCATGACAATTATCAGCACACACACACTCACACACTCAAACACACTCTCCCATGCAGACCGTTCCTTTCTATGTATTTTCAATTCCTTGCTTTTGGCTTTTCCTTCCCATCCATATTTGCTTTACATTCTTTATTTTATTATTTTAATCCATTTTTTTCTTTCTTTTTTTTGGGTGCCTGCTGTAATATCTGAAAGCAGCCAAGCAGTCAGTAAAAGAAGGATGAAAAGCTGCAGAGAGTATCATAGAGCAGTGGAGAGGAGCAGCAGTGATTTTAATGATACATATGAAGATAAGAGTAGAGACGACTGGCCCATATGACGCTCATATGACACTTTTACAGTTCACCTTGCAAACCTGTGTGTCTGCGCCCATTCATGCGTACAGATACGCAGTTGCCGATGCCCAAGTTGGAGCACACATATTTGCTCCTTTGTTCTTTTTATGGGGAGAACAACAGGCAAATCAGAGTTTATAACAAGACCCTTTTAGCAGAGAGACAGAAATAGGTTCACCACAACATACATGAGCACAAACACATCGCTCCCTTCCTCTCTCTATAGTTGAGATGAATCGTGAGCATATGTTCAGATGAAGATTAAACTCGCGTGATAAACGCGCTTGTTGCCTCTATAAATGGAATAGTAAGTGCTTGTGTGTGTGTGTGTGTGTGCTCGTTAGCTCTTTAATGATATATTAAATGGGGAAGAGGCTGGGCTTCCTCTCTTGTGGCGTCTGATGAGATCGAGAAGCTAATCATAATGAAAGAGACGGTTAATATCAGCGCTGCAAATGAACTCCACCTGCTAGAGCTCCCAGGACATAAACACCCTCCCCTCTCGTTTGAATCTCCAGCGCCATCTCTCTTACTGTATTTTTTTCTTAATTTTTTATTTTTCTATCTGCACCAGCATTACACAGCAACACCGTTCATGTCTGCTTATCCATGTCAATCTTGTTAAAGCGTGACATGTCCTCTTCTCCACGCAAATTACCGCAGGCGAGGAACAACACCACTGCGTCAGCTAATAACCGCAGCTGAATGTGAGTGTGTGCGAACAGTTTGTCGTGTGTGTCTCTGTGATGGGAGCAAGAGGGGAACTTCATTGATTTATCGTTAACAGAGGACAACAGCTCCCCGTCAGCGTCTATGGCCGCTATAACAAACGATCTGCGCGCTCGGACGCGCTTTATTGTAGCTCAGCCAGTAACCTTTTCAGCTGCTGACCCAGAACACAGGGAGGGGCTGCTTGCTTGCTTGTGTGTGTGTGGGGTGGGGGGGGGGCTTGTCCGATGTCAAACATATGTCCCCATGAGTCCTTAGACAGGAAGGTGTCAGCATGGAAGAGGGAGGAAGGGTAGAGGGGAAGCAGGATGGCAAGGGATGCTTACAGACATAAACTAAGAAAGCTATCATGAGCTAGACTACCATTAAAAAAAAAAAAAAAAGAAGAAGAAGAAAAAACCCAGCGCGTGCAGAACCACTCATGCCACACTTCCAAAACTGTTTGTTAAAAAATTAGGGAGTCTGAGCGGACACATAAGAGATGAAGGGGAGAGGAAAGGGGGAGGGAGAGACATGGAGAGAGTGTAAATGCAATTCCTTTTCTTAATTAGTTAGTAGACAGCTAATAAAACTGCAGCAGTAATGGCAGAATGAGAGCCAGGTGGAGAGAGGGAAGGAGGGAGGGTGCTGGCCTTAAAGACCTATGATAGTTTAATAGTCATATTGAGAGCAGAATAGAGTTACAGGCCTGTAAGTAACAGTAAACTGAGGCAGCTAGGACTTGATGTGGTCAGCTTTATACTGGCCTTAAAACCATTAATATGGCATGTTGAACGGTCGACACAGACGCCGTCGTTACACCCTCCCTGCTCGGTTTCACTCATTGCTTCTGTCTGTCTACCCTCAGTCTCTTTCTTTGTCTCATTTGCCTTTGGTTACTTCTTATCATAGCCCGGAGGTTTGTCCTCTTGCATATGAAAGTAGGTTGCTGCAAAATGGGGCAGCAGAGCTAAGAATGTGCCTCTGTGTGTGACAGCGAGGTTTATGGCTCCCCTGTGCTGCTTAACCACTTCTCCTCCTCCACTTTCTTGAAAGAGGGATGAAGGATAGATGTAGTGGTAAACATCAATACTGCATTAGCCGGCATTACAAAGCCTTCAGCCATTAACACTGAGGAATGGTCACAGTGAGGCATAAGGTTCATTGGGGGTCACTACAATCACCAGGCACCCCCACACCCACCTTTTGCCACATTTCTTATGTCCCACTGGTCCTCTTCATCCCAACTCTGTCCCATTTCCTCCCTATATTTTGCATAACTCCTTTCCTTGTTTGTGCCTACCATTTTTTAAAGTTTTCCTCTCCATCTCATTCTAAGATGCTAAAAGTTTGAAAGTAAAGTAATTTTCTGACTTTTTTTGTCTGAAACATATTGTAATAGTAGTATGGCATTTTGAGTTTCTTTAAAACCACCATATTTGGTGTTATTTGGGCTATTAACAGCTAGAATTGTTAAAACTGTAATTTAGTTGCAATGTAATTTAGTGTTGTACACCTTCAGACAAATAAAACCATTTCACATGTGTCAAAGACAAATAGTCCGAAGAACTTATTTAACTCTATTTTCTTCTTTTTGCAGACTGGGTTTGGATCCCAAGCTGTTGGCAAAAATCCTAAATATGTCCTCAGGTCGTTGCTGGTCCAGCGACACGTACAACCCTGTCCCTGGAGTAATGGAGGGAGTTCCCTCTGCCAACAACTACCAGGGCGGCTTTGGAACCACACTAATGGCAAAGGTACTAAGCCTGTGTTCTGGTTGTATTATTTGTGATTCTTAATGTCTGATGTGTTTAATAATCAGTTCATCTTATCAATACATAAACTGATAATGAAAGTGTTCTGAAATCCAAGAATCTGTATAGAGAATTCTTGGGTTTTTGGGTACAGTGGGGACGAAGAACCCCCCTTTTAACAGGAAGAGAATTGTCAAGAATTTTTTTTTTTAATCCAGTATGTGCTCATCATCTAATGAGGCAGACATTTCTTCATATCCTACACACTAAAATAAAGATGTTTCTGAAAACCGGTTTTCTTGAGCTGTTCATAGGATTCGTTTGCACCTGTCACTTTTTCTGACTGCTTGTTCCTCTCTTCTCATGTCTGTACTTAAAGGATCTTGGTTTGGCGCAAAACACTGCCACCAACACTAAGACACCCATCCCTCTGGGTTCCCTCGCTCACCAGATCTACCGAGTCATGTGCTCTCGCGGCTACGCTAATAAGGATTTCTCATCCGTGTTCCAGTTTCTGCGTGAGGAGGAAGGACAATGAATGGAAGGGGAGCACACTGACTCTGCTGTTACAATACACAAATACACATAAATGCACATCAGAGCTGCACACACCCCTGTGCCCCTTATCCCAGTATGCTCAGGAGATGCTAAGGCCTTGCAGTCGAGCACAGACCTGCTACCCAGTTTTCATACCATTTCGACCCATGTCCCCCTCATTACATTAGCTAAATCATATTTTCACTTTATGCTCCTCTGTCTATATGGAGGAAATCATAAAACTGACTCTGATCAGGCTTACATGTAACAGTGAAAAATATATGTGGTTTTCAGGGTAATAAGTAATAACTGAATTAATGTAAAAGCATGATTATGTTCTTTTTGGTTTTGTTTTATGGGGATTTGTGCTGTTTGACTGTTACCCTATTACCCAAGTTACCTCAGCCTGTTTATATTAAACTATAAAGGTCAGAAAAAAATGGTATGGATTCACATAATAATTGAAATTTAATTGAAGAGTGTGAAGAGGTTACTTCATACATACCAGCACTACATGTAAGGTTACAAAAATAAGCCACACTTTTTTGTTCAAAGTTTACTGAGTTTGTTACTTTTTTGTTTTTTTGGCATTTTATTTCTCCTTTCATTATTCAGTACTGCATTTAATTCATTTTTTTACCTCATGAGTACACTAAAGTTGCAGTAAATCTTCTGTGGTACACCATTCAAGTATTTCCTCACTTTATCGACCAGTTCTGCTCTACTATACTGTGAGATAAATATCTGGTTATTTTTGCACCATGTGCATCGCAGTGCGATGTGCTGGGCTGTTTTGATACAGTCACAGAATCTCTTTAATGTTACTGCTTTTCTCTATCTGCTTATTGAGCCACTGAAGTATTATTTTTGTGACCAGTGCTGTTAAAACTTTTTCTAATCACTGCAAAATGTTCTGTCAGGCACCTTCTTAAGTCCATATTTCTCCTCTCTCTCTCTCTCCCTCTACGCGTGTATGACAATCTGTGTAAAGTCAGAGAGGAATGATTCGTCCTGCTCTGTGCATAATTCATATTGTTGTGTAGCACTGAAGAGGAATCTAAATGGACTGCCATTTTTTTGTAGTAAAATTCATTATAAGTCTACAGTTTGTCTTTGCACTGTGAATCAGATCCAGTCACACTGTAGCCTAAAATAAAAGCTGTTCCATGTATTCAGTGTTTGTACTTAATTGTAACATCATTTTTATTTTTATTTTATAGAATATCCTCAACCTATCAAACTAAATCTCAAACTAAAGCTCAAATGGCTAGCTTCATTTTGAAATGACTGACATGCACAAACTATGAAAATAGGCATTCCTGATATTAATAGAAGTAATATTGTTATTATTTTATTGAATATAGCGTTTTTACACTAAGAAAGAAGCTCAGATGTAATATTACCTGATAACTGGAGATACTCTTGAAAATCTTGACTGTCCCACTAACTCTAGTCCATTTACCATGTTTTATGTTAGTTCTTATATTGGGTTTTTCTGCTCTACTAAAGCACTCAAAGCACTTTATACAACATCTCTCACCCATTCATACCCAAGTACTTTCTATCTCACATTTGCACACACTGACACTCCAAGGAAAAATTGAAGACCAGCTTAAAAACTCGGTATCTTGCCCAAGGATACACTGGCATGCAGACTGGAGCAGCCAGGGCTAACTCTTGACTCTAATTCCCAGAGGATAATATAAATATTGGTAGTTATTTAGGTATTCATCACTAACAAAAAGGTTATTGCATTGAATCCTGACAGTTATGTGAGTGCTCGTACTAAATTTAATGACAGTCTGCCCTGTTGTGATATCAAATTGAGAAATCAAGCATGGCAGTATAAATATTAAAGTTATCATCTTGTTGTAAATTGTGTGAATTCAGAATCCTGCTCCTCGCATACAAGGTCTTGAATAATCAGGCCCCATCTTATCTTAATGACTTTATAGTACCATATCACCCCATTAGAGCACTTCACTCTCGCACTGCAGGCTTACTTGTTGTTATTAGATTATTTAAAAGTAGAATGGGAGGGAGAGCCTTCAGTTTTCAGGCCCCTCTTCTATGGAACCAGCTTCCAGTTTGGATTCAGGAGACAGACACTATCTCTACTTTTAAGATTAGGTCTAAAATTTTCCTTTTTGCTAAAGCATAGTTAGGGCTGGATAAGGTGACCCTGAATTCTCCCTTAGCTATGCTGCAATAGGTGTAGGCTGCTGGGGGATTCCTGTGATGCACTGAATGTTTCTTTTTCAGTCACCTTTCTCACTCACTATGTGTTAATAGACTTCTCTGCATTGAAATATACTTGTTATTAATCTCTGGCTCTCTTCCACAGCATGTCTTTATCCTGTCTTCTTTCTCTCACCCCAACCAGTCGTGGCAGATGGCCGCCCCTCCCTGAGCCTGGTTCTGCCGGAGGTTTCTTCCTGTTAAAAGGGAGTTTTTCCTTCCCATTGTCGCCAAAGTGCTTGCTCATAGGGGGTCATATGATTGTTGGGTTTTTCTCTCTATGTATTATTGTTTGGTCTACCTTGCCTTGAGGCGACTGTTGTTGTGATTTGGCACTGTACTGTAGCAGGAACTACCACAGTGGCAGTTTTGAGTACTTTAGAAAGTGTCTACATGTCTGTCAGCACACTATATCACAGGTATGCAGGTATGATGTTGACTTGAAAATGAGAGAATTTGAAGATGGGTGTGGTGTGAGTTGGCTCACCTTGTTGGCTCAGGTCTTCTTATTTATGCTAGTATTCCTTATGACATCATACACAGCCTGTCAGTGTTTCAAGGAAAGGGTTAACTCAGACTTGTTTTTTCTCTCAACCTGTAAGTGGGGTCTCTTCTTGGAGGTCATATGTTGTATACATCCTAAAGCCTTCTAGTGCACACTTGCATTCATTTAAAAAAAAAAAAAAAAAAGGAACAAAGATTATGTAACAGAAAATAACGTATCATCAACCTTCTGGTTTCATGTCTTAGATCCTGTTTCACTAGTTTTATACCTCTTAATGTTGGAAAATCAGCATATGATCCCGTCATCCTTCTCCTCAGTGGGTTGTTGTTCCATCATTCCTTCAAAATCTCTTCAACAGGCACTCGTATAACGCTTATAGCCAGCCGGGGAGAAATAGCAGCACTAATCTCAGAATGATGCCCTTATTTCCATCATTACAATGAAATGGGAGGAAAAAAACAAGTGTGGTTTTGTTTTATTTCTCCCTCTCTTTTTTTTAGGGTTGATGTTTCTTCGACGTTTTATGGAGCTGCTGTTGTCTAAGTGGCAGCCGCAGCTCTAGCAGACTGTGGCGAGCCGTTGGTGGCAGGAGTTGTGTTGTGGGCTTGTGACTCACTCTGTTATTGTTCCTTGGGAAGTTATGCACTTGCCTCGGTTGCGTGCTTTGAAGATTATCTTCATCTGATTGTAATAGAGTTGAGGTACTCAGAGCTTTAGGTTAAGAATCCCTTGTTATCTCTTCTATTTTTCAGGGTCTTTTCTCCATCAGGATTTTGCACCTTGGCCTCTGCAGACAATAGGATCTGGTCTTCCTGAGGTCTCCCTTAAGCAGAGCTACGCCTCTGGCTTGGCCTGCTGAATTAGGCAGCTTAGCTGATTCATATTTGGGTGTTTTAATTCGCCTGTGTTTTATAGCAGGCTGCTGAGCCGGCGGTTTCCTCATTAAAGGACACATGAAAGCAGGCAGTAAAGGAGCCGTGGTGAGACCGGCCTGTGCTGACGTCTGAAGGGGACGCGAACGACTGAGGGACCGACCAAGTCTCGAGCCAGCCGGTCTGAGCCGGAGGGCCTCACCCTCTCGGCTGGGCAGCCAGTGGTGGGACACCAGACACACCACACAGACTGTCTCAACACCAGCATACAACACTAAAGTGTCAGCAAGAGTTCAGCGTTTGATGCATAGGTTTTGACTGTACAAATATGTCAGTCTTACAACACCAAAGTGATTTATTTTGGGGGGTTTATTCTACAAGGAAACCTAAATCAACCTCAGCTAAACTAATTTAGAAATTAAAGTTGTGCATATTATACACAGATGATTAATTTTTGCCTCAGTCTATCACTCCAGTATCTGCTTCTGGTTAATTTCCCACCTGGTTAACCCCCCCTCTGCCATTTGGAGATTAAAACAGCCTCGGCACTGAGAGTTGCGGCTGTGATAAATACCTGAGGCAACAGCGTTCATTATTTCCCCATTATAACGGCGGGTGGATCCTCTCTGCTGTTTAACGACTTGCTCTTTAAGGAAGCAAGAGTGGTGGGGTCATGGGGCAGGGAAGGAGGGGCGAGGCTAAGCACCCCGTGATTCATATCAAACGCACGTTAAGTGGCATGTGGCTAAATTAGTGGCTGAAATCTAGCAGGTATTACAGCTCACCCAGTGGTGTGTAACAAGCCAGCCACTGTCTCGCTGCGTAGTAATGTGGTCTTGATATCTTTTACATGAACCCACCAATAATATTCAGGCCATTTAGCCCTGGTTCATATCCACACCCACAGCGTCTGCACATCAACTCGACTCCCACACGTCTTCTTCCTGTTTTGTAGACATCATTCCCCCATTTTGAGTCACTGACTCCGTTTAGGTTCATTAGTGAAGATAATTCCATTTCAGACAGCAGGTCAGCACATTACATGTCTTGTCGACAGCAAGGCGCATAACAACAACTAATTATAACTGTGAAGTCCTCATTAGAATATTTATGGGGGTGTAATGGCTTGGAGTGAAACATGGACCCACTACCTGGGTAAAAGGTTGGATCGCAGCAACATGAGTAAATACCTAAAGGCAAGCAGGTCATTTAAAATATGGCCCTGCTTGCCTTGTGAACTTGTTCTCTACTGTTCCCTCCCACTATTTCTGCCATTGCAGTTCATATCTTCTAATTAATCTAATCAGTTTCCCCTAATTTTTTAACAACACCCCTGGCTTTCTTTAGCATTATAGATTCATACTCATATATTCATAAAGCCATACATACCTGGCTTTCTTTTTCTACCTTTTCCTCCTCTTACACTGTATACTTCCTTTCTCACATTACCTCCCACACACCCTCTGTCACCTGTGAATAACGACAACATGCACACGCTATTCATCACATCCTACTGCACATGCTCAGTAGCTCTTCATTATATTAATTACTCTCATTGGAAGAGTGATCATCAACCCCGTCAGAATCCATCACGCCGGTTCCCACAGAGGCCCGGGCCCGGTAAATAATCACTAGTGTCGGTAAAAGGGCTCTGGCCCTGCCAGTCCCGTCGGACCCACCACGGTGGGCCCCCAAAACCCAGGGGGGGTGCAGCTCCCACCGAGCTCCATTCATCTCTGCCACCAACTAGGGGAGAAAGTACCAACAACACCTGATCCAGGAGTGCTGCTTCAGACTCGTTATTGGATAAGAGTTGCTGAGAGTGGTGTAAAGGCACTCTTATCCAGACTTAGCAATCAGAGAGGGAAAACACATTCTGAGGGGTAATAAGGGTCTGAAAGACTAAGAAAATAAGGAATCCCACCAAATTTATTAACTTTAACAAATGAACCATGGACCGTTAAAGAGACAGCACATTCACACCAGACATGCACAGTGTAGTTCATCAAGCTGTGCAATAAAAACTTTCTGATTTCCATTTTCAGTTTCCTCACTACTAAGTATTCCACAGTCAGCTGTTAGTGCAAGGTTCATAAAGACATGGATGAGTGAGTTTGGTGTGGAAGAACTTGACTGGCCTGCACAAAGTCCTGGCGTCAACCTGACAGAACACCTTTGGAATAAAACTGCGAGCCACTAAATATTCCTCAGGCAACTGTTAGTCGTATTATAACAAAGTGGAAGGAATTGGGAATAACAACAACTCAGCAATGAAGTAGTAAGCCACATAAAATCCCTGAGCAGATGCTGAGGTGCATAGCGCACAGAGGTTTTCAACTTTTTGCAGAGTCAGTCACTACAGACCTCCAGACTTCATGTGGCCTTCAGATTAGCTCAAGAACAGTGCACAAAGAGCTTCATGGAATGGGTTGCATCCATCCAGCAGCTGCATCCAATCCTTACATCACCAAGTGCACTGCAAAGCATCAGATACAGTGATGTAAAGCATGGCTCCACAGGGCTCTAGAACAGTAGAGACGTGTTCTCTGGAGTGATGAATCATGCTTCTCCGTCTGTAGAAATCGGCAGGATCAGTGTGTGTAACCCTAGATGGCTTTTATTTTGAAAAGACTCTACAGGAATTCTATGAAGTTATGGCCTGCAGTGCCCCTGACTGGGTTGTGTTTTAGGGGTTAGTTTGATGCATAATTCATAAAAAATAATAACTGTTTAGGAGCCATGAGTAAGTAACTTTTTTCTTTGTGCTATTTAAATTTGAAGGAATAGATCTGTAATTTTTTTCTTTTGTTTTATTTCCCACTAACCCCACTGACTGCATGTCATTAGACTGCGGGACAATGCCAGAGTACCCGGAGAGAACCCACCCAAACACGGGAAGAACATGCAAAGGCCACACAGAAAAGCAACATTGGTAACCAGCAGGGTTAGGTTAAATGGTGATTCCAAATTGCCCATAGATGCGAGTGTGAGTGTGAATGGTTGTCTTTCTCTCTGTGTTCATCCTGTGACAGATTGGCAACCTGTCCAGGGTTTACACTGGCTCATACCCTATGGTAGCTGTGATAGGGTCCAGCCTTTTCTACTGGTCACTGGAGTCCAGGTGCCACACCTTAAATAATAATAAGAGAAAAAAATTCTGGCCCCCAATAATTGCTAAACCCTAGTTATGGTCATGTGTGGCACAACAGACAATCACAGTTTAAATAGCAGTATGTTAATCTGATATTGTCAATGTCACTGCAGTGCAGCGATGCAAAATAGGCAATAAACTTTACATGTGTGTAGCTGAGGTCAAAATGACTGCTGAGTATGAACCTAGGTATGATGGAACCCCACTTTATATCCACTGTAACACTTTTTGTTGTTGTTGTTTTTAACTTATGAAGTACCTATATTTTTTGAAGGTGGGTGTACACTGGGAACTCACTGGTTGGTGTGATCCCACCATGACAATGTCTTTAGTTAAAATCTGTGTGGAGCTTGTATTTATGCAGTGTACTCCCAAATCAATGAAACACAAAATGCAACACAACAAAACATTTGCACTGGGACTCAGGCATAAATTGGCAACAGCTGCAGGACCTGAAATGCTGGCCAAAAGTGTTTGGAACTTACTCTAAATATACCATAACCAATCTTTTAAGACTTACACTCATTGTCCTGAGCATAGCAACTTTCTGATGGCCTCATCTTGCTCCGTTTAAAGCTCTCTTCATGGCCAATTGGCCAGAAACCTCATTCTCATCTCTTGCTAATTGAATGGAGAAAGAATGGGAGAGAGAGAGAGAGAGAGGCAGAGAAAGGGGGGGATAAGGGAGACCAAAGAGGAAGGAGTGATGTGATAAGGGATGAAGAAGAGGAGAGAAAACAAGTAGTGGTGTAGCATGCAAGGCCTCATTGATTAGGTGGTGAGCGGTGCAATGTTTCTCTCCTGACACTTACACGCATTAAAGCTACATAAACACCCATAATTGGTTCGTTTAGAGCAGAGTGGAGGGAAACAGTCCACACATACACACGAACACAGCCATCACTGTCTGTATGTGTGTGAGGAATACAGAGAGAAAGGAGGAGCAAAATTAAATGCTTATGAAAAAAAAAGCTTGCCGTGTGGTTTGTATGGTTAAAAGATGCCTGAAAATATTTCTGAGTGTCTCATAAGTCCCAGTGCTGCGCAAAGTAGGAATGATAAAACCATCCTTAGAGATTTGGGATGACAATAACACTCACTTCAGGGAGACGAAGAAATGGGAGGGACGCTGCTGACTGTGACAAATTAGCTCTCAAATATTGAGGTAGCCGATTGGCTGTGCCTGTCAGGAGGGAGAGATACGGTTGGCTGGCTGAGTTGATGGATAGTTATTATGTCATTCTAATAAAAGAAGATGCAACTTAGGGGCTTTTCAGTTCAATGATAGTTGTGGTAGGCTGTTCAGCGCTGTCATACGGGATCCAGGGAGTATCGGTGCTCATCTATGCTCATCATCTCATCTTGTGCAGCTCTAAAATGAGAAAGCAAAAGAAAACTGCAGAAAAGTGAAGGGACAACAAGAAATTAGATGCAAAAAGCAAGTGCATGTGTGCATTCTGGTGCGCTGCGGTATGTGAGCTTATGAGTTCTTGATAACAGTGTGTGTGCGAGAGACGCAATATTCAGGGTGTTCTCTGAGTCCCGTAGCACCACATCCATCAGGTCATAAGACCCCCTGACAGAGTGTAACTAGCACCCTCCTATTCCCACCCCAGAGGGCCATGTCAGTGACTGAATGGAGTGCTCCCTGGATGTGGAATGATGGGATTCCTCAGTCTTGCCTGTCATCTCTAATCCACCACTCTCACCCACACAGCTGAATCTTCTCCCTTCTTTCGCTTGCTCATGTTGTGCGCTTGCTCAAATGTTCGCTGAACCCTCGTTCTCCATCTCCACACAAGGTAGGGCCACAAATAAATTTGCATTCACTGCCAATTCAGATGCTGCATCAACATCGCTGAATCTACATAGCGTTGACACATCCAGGTGCTAAGTCACCATTATGTCTCCCTCCAAGGCGTGGACACACCTGGGCAGGCAGGTCACAGTGGCCCCAGAGCACTGGACTGTGCTAAGCAGGTAAATATAGCGAGGACAAGCTTTATTAGAATAGAAAAGGCTCTCTTACTGTCAGGGGGAACACGGCCAACTAGGGACGTATCTTTACCTCAATGTCCACCATCAACAGCCAACCTCATCTGTTCTAAAAAAATTTCTACATCTGGGTTTTGCCTTTTCTTTACTGCAACTGAAAGAAGAACTTTATCATTATATAATTCCTTTTGGGTTTTTTAAATTCTGTCTCCTGTGCATCCTCTATGATTGACTGCAATCTCTGTTCATTAAAAAAAAGCATGTGTGACATGTCTCTCTAATGTAACTGCCCAGCAGATTACCGCATTACCTCCAAATCAATAACCTCAAAGGCGAAAAATAAGGCTGATGTTTCATTTCATGTCACCTCTACATGAACAGACAAACACACACTCTATGCATTTGCACATTCAGGTTCATTTTGCTGTTAGAATTTATTGATAGAGGTAGAAAAAGTAGAAATAGAAAGGTGATGACAGTAAGGTGGAGACTGTGTACAATTGCCTGGCCCTGTCACTGCTAACAGAGCGTGCACACAAAGATCCATCCATTCTGGATCCTCCAAAGCTCATTGATCCCACCAGCGTCAAGACGGAGTAAGGACCCCTCTCCCTTTCGCATCACTCCGTACTCAGTCTGTTACTGGGATCAATATTGATTATCATCCTTAAACTGCCTGTTTTTGACCATGTGCTTCCATGTAGAGCTGCTCCAGTTTAGCCAAAAGAGTTTGTGAATGTTTGAGGAAACAAACAAGAAAAGAAAATGTCCAGAGTGACTTTTTTTTTTTTTTTGATATTTGTGACCTAAAGGAGAAGTGGGAAACACAGGCTATGAAAGGAAATGAAAGAATAGAAGGAAGATAGTAAGATGTGGAGGATGTGATGCAAGGTTAGACTTTTTGAATTCAAAATCAGGCTTTAATCACATGTATATTTTCTCTCCACATAGATCTGAACTGGTCATTAGCTGGCTGCCACACATTTGCCACTAAAGACAGGTACATACAAGCATCGGGATCAAGAGTCCATCTCCTTTCTGCCCTCTTTTATCCCACACTCCCACCTCACATCTTTGGCTTCATCCCGTCAATCATACCTCTCAGATAGCCCCATGATTACAATCGACACTCAAATGATGGAAGTGAATAAAACTCATTACTGACAGTCAGTGTGAGTCATGGGCGGCCATTAAAAGTTGCGTCTGGCCCGCAGCCGTCCATTCCTCAGCTGTGCTTTATGATAGGAGACCTGGTTGGGTTCCCGTCGCCTTTCTGCGCCAATCTCCATCAATCCGCAGCACCTCTGCAGAAACCCCTCTTTCTTCATATTTAATATACCTTGTGTTGCCAGGCATCGACTCTTTTTCGTCCCAGTGGGAGAGCTTTAGCTGTGGGGTTTTGTGAGAGATGTCACAGGGATTGGTGTCTGGGTTTGCAAATGTGGTTTTGCTGTAATAAAACAAATGAGCTACTAGGTCTACTTTTTATGTACAATTAAAGACCCATTGCCAACCTCTAGAAAGCGAGACCAATTATTTCCTGCGCTACAGAAGTAATGGCTGGACAAGAGAAACCCCTGGACCTTTACATACTTCTCAGCTGTTAAGCCATTAGACTGCTGCTGTCCATACTGTCCAGCTGACGATGCTAACCACTAGCTAAACAAGTCTTTACCTAATGTAAGCTAAGCCAGAGCTGTGAGCCATCCACTGGAGACCTCCTCCAAACCAGTTCTGTCCTCATAAACGAAGTGCAGTGAGAGAGCGAGAGCAGTGTTTACAGAAACAAAGGAGCGGCTCACCTCTGATCTGCCCTGCAATAGAGGGTGGGAAAAAAAAAGAGAGACAGAATGAGAGACAAGGATGCAGAGAGAGAAACAGAAGAATGGAGACGCCAGGGGTTACATGATTGCAGAACAAACTCATAAAAGTTCCATTAACCCGTGAGGAGTTAAAGAGGCCCTGTTTTCATTCAGCAGACAGCCGTCACAAACAGAGCATCACCATAAACCTTCCTTCCTTACCTCCATCTTTTTCTTGATCTTCAGAGCCTGTACTCACACTTTGTCTCATTCCCCTCCTTTCTTCCCCTCCTTTCCCACATATTTGTTCCTCTTTTTAAAAATATTTTATCCATCTGTCCTTTCGCCTTCACAGTGACTAACAGACAAAAACAAAAAAAGACGAAATCTTTACAATGAGGAATCCCAGTCTATTTCCATCTCCCTTCCTCCCACACAGATGACCAAAACAAGATTCCCTTGTTAAGTCCGTTCCCTGCTTAATCTGGGTTCCTGGTCTGTGAGTCACAACCTGAGGACGCCACAGGTCTATCTGTCAGCGTCAGTCTGTCTGTCTTATTAAACCACTTCGCCATTCATTCACTAACAGTTTTCATTTTGATCTGACCGCTTCAAAGAGGCGCTCACATCCAAATATGCTAGACGGGAGATCAACCGTGCACGCTGTTTAATTATTAGAAAAATCTGAACACAGAACACATTTTGATAAATTAAGTTGTGATCTCTGTTGCCATCTTCGCTAATGAGTTGAGATCTTCCAAAGGGATTACTGTAAAGATGGTGCTGCCTTTTTGGTGTTTCCAGTGCTAAATGAGGAGCACTTTTTTTATTCTAACCAACCCAAACATAGACCTCTGGTCAGACTTCCTTTTCTGAACAGTGTAGCCATTGTAAAAATTTAACTGAAAAGGAGAGGAGCTGATTCATCAGGAATCCACTGTGTTTTATCACTATATATGGAAAGAGTAATGACTGTAAGATGATCACTCTAGCTACAGCGCATCAGTTTAAGTGAAGTAATTCTAACAATAATTCTTTGTTTTGGTCATTGCATGATAGACTTAAAAATCTACACATAAATGTTAGAGTATTTTGGGCAACATTTTTTCTATGATTTTTTTTACTTTAAATATAATAATATGTGGAACCAATCAAGATGATCATTTGCCCAATTTTGCAAACATGCAGTGTTAAAGTCATTGCACGGGCCTGTTTTAATCCCAATCCAACAATGTTTTTGTGGGGATATTTAAAACACCGAATGCTCAAACAGCTAACCCCACCTCTACATTGTCAGTCACCAAAGTTTTATAGTTTTAGGGAGGCCTGCTCCCAGCCAAACAGTGTGAGTGTTCTTTGAAATGCTCCATTAAGGCACTAAGCACAGGCTCTTAGCTCCTCTTCTGATACCCTCACTATCTGGTACCACCATCTCCCCTGCTCCCTTTCCCATGGTGTAACCTTACCTCCCAAACTGATCTTGCTCTAATGGACACACACTTGCATACAGCCTGCTTCTCCAGCTTCTTTAGTAGGCTATGACTAGTTTTAAAAGGAATTAGCCATTCTTAGTTAGCCACCGTCAATAAACTTATCTATCTATCTATCTATCTATCTATCTATCTATCTATCTATCTATCTATCTATCTATCTATCTATCTATCTATCTATCTATCTATCTATCTATCTATCTATCTATCTATCTATCTATCTATCTGTTTTAATTTTGAGTTTACGTTTGCTAAATTCAGATAGATAGGTTTTCACAGTCAGTGGCAATTTTGTGGACAGCTACACTATGTGGACAAAAAGCGTGGGCCGCCTACAGGTGAAACTCAACCATAGAAGCCTATCCAATGAAGCTACAGACCCACAGTTTTTGTGCTGATGTTAATGCTTGAGGAGGTTTATAACTCAGCAGTGTTGGAGTCTCAGCACTCAGCAACCCCACTCTGAGCTGCTGTGGTTCTTAAATGCTTCCACTTTGCAATAATGTCACTTACAGGTGATTATGAAGAAATTTCACAAACTGGCTTGTTGCAGTTGTGGCATCCTGCATGGCTAGGTGCTTGATTTTATACACATGAGGCAAACAGACCGAAAACACCTGAATTCATTGATTAAGAGGAGTCACAAAGTATTCTTGTCCATACGGTGTAGCTAAATAGCAAACCTAATGTTAGTGTAAAAAGCTGGTTGGTTGGTCTGTCTTCAGATTAAGTTTTGATTTTGCGCTGTCTCATTTTACAACAAATATAAAAAAGAAATCTTGTAATAATGTCTCCTAAATATCCATTTGATGGCTATATGTTAAAAGAGTGAAGTCTGCCCAGTAATTTTATCATTATTTTGATGTCATTACACTTGAGTCTATAGCCTGCAGCACTTTCAGAAGCAAACCTTTTTAAGTTGAGTTGACATCACCAAACCACAGGTCAGCAGCAGCAGTGAGAGGACAGCACGACTCAGCACTTCACAGTCAGCGTAGGTTTGGGGGTTTTCGTGTGTTGAGTCAGAAGGTCAGAGGATTGGGAGATGGCGACGTGGACAGAAGGGGAAGCCCAGATTTCCCAATCACCCCCCCACCCATGAGAGACCCAGTAGACTGGGTGTGACGGTCATGGGACAGGGGGCATAATGAGGATACATCACTGTAGCAATGAGATACTCTATCACAGGCACACACACCAAGTGACAGGCACTCACAAGCAGGCACACTGTGTACCTACTGCGCAAAAGCATCCATGGAGGCCAACATCACACTGATATATATTGTTCTTATTATGCACAAAACATCAAATGATCCTCAGCTGCACAACATTCCCACTGTAAGAGACTAAGTTAACCATTTTGAGTGATCCAAGCCCAGTGCGACTGTGGGAACACTCTTTTCCCTTATCCCTGTCACTGGAGTTGGTTCGCTTCTCTGGGAAAGAGGGGGAACAACTTTTCCTGTCGCCTTTAGTCACCGCCACTGCCGAGCAGTAAAGCAGCCAGCGTGCAGTAAAATAATGCGAGGTGCGGAGAGAGTTGGACTGATGTGCAAAGCTATTGGCTGCCGAGAGGCTCGTAAAATAATAACACTCCATCGTAAAACAAAGTGCTTATTAAATCATTTTAAACAATATCGCACAATGCGGTGCACTCTGTGAGCGGCTCCACAAAACACAAAGATCTCATGGGGAAAGAAGCCGAACAATCAAAAGAAATTTAATAAGCTGATAATCATCGTCACAGTGGGGCTCCTGAGAGACCCTAGTGCTTCTACCAGCACCATCAATAAAATGACACTTGGCCATTATGTGGCTATTACTTGGACTTGAAGAGAGAATTGTAATCTGTATCAGAGGAGTTGTGGAGTAGGTCTTCAGTATTTTCTGCATTTCTAACTAGGCCTGTGGTGTAAAGAAAGACTTATACAAACACACAAAAACACTCCAGGTCATGCGTGTGTGTACAACAAGTTTATTATTATTATTGCCTGTTTATGAACAGGTTGTATATTCGATTTTTACGTCTGAAGAAAATACACCTTTCTCTACACAGGTGGCCCATAAACACATAGACAAATACAGCAATCTTTTTTCCACCATCAGTGCATAGGAAGTGTTATTAAAATAGTAAGGAGTCATGATTTCTGTCAGCAAAAAAAGGATTTTCTTATGGATCAGTGCAGAAGGACACTAGACTACACATGACAGGATGTAAACTGGGTGCAACCTGGGAAAACAAACCATGCTGAGTACACTTATCAAGATGGGACGGCACCTTTTTAACAGAATTATTTCAAGGCAAAATGCTTTTCCTGGCTTTTCCTTCCTTTTTTATCATTGCACAACTCTATCAAACGATTTATTGTGCCCTCCAAATGCAAAGACCTTTGTTTTGATAAAAATCTCTCATATTACGTTAGTATAAAGTACACAAATGCCTCAGTTTATATGGCTGCCAGCAATTCTGTAAAGAGAGCAGATTCAGTCTTTTCCATTAAGTATCCAAATCACTACAAGACAGGAATAAGAGCTGATGATCTACTGGTTACCTCAGTAGTTCAGATTTCCCTACGGGGCTGAATTCTAAAATGAATCAATCACCGCGGATAGAAAGTAAAACCAAATAAAGTTGGATATTTGGATGATGTTGTGCTGCTGCCGCCTTCATTACAGCTACTGAATGTAAAACAGTATTTTTTTTTCTTTATTTATTTAAATTTCCTGCTCTCGTGCACGCTCTCTCTGTCCTCATATTTACTTTTTGTGCTCTGGTCAGCATTGAAATTCAGATATCTTCTTTTTTCCACTTTTCTCTTATAAAGACCTTTCTGTTCCTCTATCAAAACACTAACCATGTCCACTCATGTCCACAATCAAGGGTAAATCTGTTTTCCTTGTAAAATTTATTGCAGCAGTAACATCAGTCTCTGCTGCTTTGTCTCAATTGATGCAGAGCAAAGAAAGAGAAGGCACAATTCCTTTTTGTATCTGGATTAGATTGGACTGGACTGCCTGTGGAGTGAATTATAAATATTGCCAGGTTGATTCTGAAGAAACAAACATAAAAAGTGGAAAAACAATTCACTTAGCTAACACAACCAAACCGCAAGGCTTAAGCACTCTAATTCGTTGAGCGTATTGTACAACACCTGCATGCTCTTTGTTACTGTACCTTTTACATTGTATATATACAAGACAATTTTCTTATATAGACTGCAATACTTCATGTTTTTTGTCCAAACAGTGCAAATCTAGCTTCTCCACATCTTGAAAAATGTAATAGCCTGAATCCTGCAGATAATTTTTCTTTTTATTGAGATTAAATGCAAAACCACTGAATGGGTGCAGCTTATGTGAACAGCAACGAGACAAAATTCAAACCTTTTGACAATCTGCATTTTAAGTAAGTAAAATCTAGTCCTATAGCACATTTAAAACCAAAGTCCTTTACACAAAAGTAAAACGGAACAGGTTCTTTAAAGAAATAATGATGCTACACACATTCACAGTTTTAATTTGAAATAACCCAACTGTAGCCAGCCCTCCAATCACGGTTCTAGAAAACAACAGTTTCCAACAGCTTGACTGGAGAGGTAAGTCCTCAGCTTAGGTTTGGAAACAGTCACACTTGATCCTTGTCTGAGGTCATTTGGGAGGTTATTCCAGAGCTTTAGTGCAACAACAGCAAAGGCGCAAACTTCTTTTGAAATAAGCGGAGTGATTGAGAAGCAGACCTTAATGATCTTCAGAGGGTATGGATGGAGCATATCTACCACATATGCAGGTGCCAAAACCCTTTAAGACTAAACAAAAGCAGTGTCACTTTAACCAGATCCTCTAATCCACAGGGAGGCAGTGAAAAACTGCTAACACTAGAGTAATGTGGGCTCTCTTTTTTGTCCTGGTCAGTAATCTGGCTGCAGCATTTTGGACTAATTTGAAATAGGCAGGGGATGACTGGCTAACTGTGGTATACAGCACGTTCCAAAAGTATTTAGATATATCAGAGGCTTGCATAACCCTTTCCAGAACCTTAATTTTTATTTATTTATTGTTTTTCATCTGGAGATTGTTCTGAGCTGGAAGTCAATGCTGTTATCCACTTCATCTATTTGTCTGTGAAATTTCAAATTTGTGTCAAAGATTATCCCACTGTTCTTAAGCTGTGTTTTAATTAAAGGAGTTAAAAAGTCCATGTTATCCTTTAACCTTTAGTGGAAGGCCAAACAATATGACCTCTGCTTTAGACTCATTTAACTGTAAGAAACTGCAGGAAGTCAAGTTTTTATGACCAAAATGCACTCATTGAGCCTTCTTATGGAACAGTGATTTCCACGATTCAAGGGTATATACAGTTGTAAATCAGCTGTAGTGACATTTTTTAAAATGGACAGTCAAAGGCATCCTTGTATCTTCCATCCCAGTCTGAAACCCCTCCAGAACCAGAAGCTCTAATGATGATAAAAATGAAACATGGATCCCAATACTGTTACCTCTAAGAGACTGAGTTCACCACAACAGCTGTTTAATAGAAGATGACAAACCTGTACCCACTCTAAACCTTTTATTATACTCTATGCAGTGGATAATAAAACCTTTCAGCAACATATTTGCAATTTACCTCACTAATCGTTGTCATCAGGCTTGTCTTCCCAGTACTTCTGCCTCAGGGATAGATTGCTGCACTCAAAACTTACAGTAGACTTCTTACTCTACTCTGTAGTTTTGCTTCTTATTTTCTTATTTTCACGATACGCCTGTTCAGTACCTCGTGGACACTATTCATCCAATCATGTGCAATGTAATGTCATAGGCCTGATCTCAGAGCTGTAGATCAGATGGAGAAAAAGATGATGGCTCAGTTATTTTGTTTTAGTCCTTAAATTTAGCATTTGTTTGCAAGAGGGCATATTTTCATAAAACCATCCACACTGTACAGAATTGGTTAGAAGACACACATTTGTTGTCACCATCTTTAACATGCTGCATGGTTCAGCATTGTTATATCATTATGTTTCTTGTCATTGCACACAGAGGATTACAGGCTTTTCGGTGGATTTTCCCAGTGCATACAACTATAACATCCTCGTTTCACTAACATTACACACTTAGGCTGACACCTCTTTGGACCGCATATTTAAAATGACAGTGAAAAGCTATAAGTAAATATAAAGTAAACGCTTTGACTCAACTTCATATAGTATGTCTGAATGAAAAAGTAGAAGAGAGGTCCCGTGGCCATAAAACTGCTTGTCAATCAATTGTCCAATTGTTTTTAAACCTCTGAAAATGCGAGGCTGTGCATAAAAATTGCTGTAATTTCTAAACGGTTATTCCAGATTTTTTGTTTGTTTGCCCTTTAAAAAAAATAAAAAACTTCCAGTCTTGACTTAAGACTGGAAGTTTGCGCTTCAATCACATTTTGGTTGTATGATTTTAAATCCACTGCTAAAAAAATTGCATCTTTGTCGACCGCAATGGACCTAACTGTAAGTTTTGGTAACTCTTGAGTATTTAACACAACATGCCTTTGTTTAAATTTCGCCATATTCAATGGATGAAACCCTGGAAGGTTAACAAATAATGTTTAATGTGTGCTGCAAAGTTTGGTGTCAGTAATTTAAAACACTGTTTGTGCTGTGCTGAATCTGAATATAATCCCTTTTCTGTTTGGATGACGTGTATAGGTCATTTTCCGATGAAGCCTATGTATAGTTTTTATTCCTTTTGCACTGAATATAGCCTAAACCTGTTGTGTAGAAGCCCCTGATAACATTTAACAACTATAATTGCCGTTGTATCTTGTCTCCTCTGTGGTAGATGGGTCTGCTGGTTGGTACTTTTCAGTTACAAAGTTGATTCGGCTTGCAACACAATAAGAAGCCTGCAAACTAGATTTTCCTTGCTGTTTGAATTAATTGAACCGGTTTCCAAGATCTGCTTAGTGCTCGCGATGTTTTGGGCCCAAACGAAAGACTTTCAGTTATCATATGTTTAAGGAAGTGGACATTTACAAGGGATAATAAGAGTTTTTGTTATCTATTGAGTCGTTAGGGCTGTAAACTTGTGTTGAGTTGTGCTCTGAGCCACAATTCTTTCCAAATTATGACATTGAGCTCTGTATTGCTTCAAAGAACCACTCTACAAAACCAACCCAGTTTATCTGGATTGCTCATGGGACAGATTCTATCTTGGGTCTGCGCAGACACCCTGAGAAACGGTATGGCCGCCACTTAATTTGAACAGCTAACGATGAAGATTTAAGTGCATCTTTTGATAGCCTGGAAGCAAGACGCTTGCTCTTCTTTGTCACATAAGCACGCAGCAGCCGTCCCATTTTCTTGCTGCACATAGCTGTCTCCGGTGCACCGTAAATAATGTTGATAAAGACGCCTCCGAAAACGACTTTCACGCGTCCCCCGATTGATTTAACGTGACCTCCGTTTTCCAAATGATATTGGAAGCCTATTTAAACAGATGAAGGCTCAAATTGTCTTGCTTGTATGCGCATTAATCTCCCATTCATCATCATTACTTGGTGATTGGTCCTTCCACGCCTCCGCCAGCCTCTTGCGTTACGACAGGGGTCTGTAAATTAGGATGTAATCCAATTTAAACAGCGGTAACAGCAGCCACAGATCCTTTTTTTTTTTTTTTTTGAAATTGCTGTCGGTGGACAGCTGCACTACACCGCCCCTATCAAAATGCTTTGTGTTGGTTGTGGGAGCTGGGGAGACCTGAGCCAATTCGCACTAATAGGATCTTATAAGGCTGATGTAATTGCTGTTATGTGCGCTATCTACGAGCCCATCATATCTTGAAGCTCAGTCACACGCAATATTCCACGGATTAAATGGCATGTTGATGCCGGATTAGGCCACTGAGGATTCAGTCGTATAGTTTCCGCGGCGAAGAGATGGGAGCCCATATGTGTGGCTGGGTAAATGTGGTTGTAATTTGCCTCACTTTAATGCGTCGTTTTGGCACAGTGTGACTCGAAGTTTAGATGGCCGTGTAGTGCTGCTGCTCCTGTTGAAAGTCAGCTCCAAATTTCCCAGACTGTTAAAAAAAAGAGAGAAAAGAACCCACCATGAAACCATTTTCCCTTTCCTTTTAAAGAGACTACACCTTCTGAATATTCTGTTAGTCCGCCCCGTTCATCTTTATTTTAATGGTGCGATTTTATTATGCACAAACTAAAGCAATTTTCCTGCCTGACCCGTGTCCCTATCAGGCTTAAAGACACCGGCTGATAGTTTACATAAATCTGCCTTGTGGTTTCGCCTCGACCCGGGAGGCTTAAACGGTGTATTATTCCAAACATATGCATTTTAATCAGCTCGGTCACACTTACAAGAACTCCAGTTAATAAGGCCATCAATCAAACGCGTGCGCGGGAGGGAGAAGGGGGGGGGGGGGGGGGTTGGACTCAACGGTGCCGTTTTTGTGGGTGCAGTAGAGTTTGATTAGAACGAGTCTAATAAAAAACAAAAGCAAAAACAAAAAACACTGTACCTAAAATCATATTTGGTAACTAAATTGTTCTTCTTGGTGGTCTGGCTTCACTGGCAGGAATCTTCATATTTCATATATTTCAAATTCCAAAATCTTCATATTTCGGAATAATCAGAATAAAGGCTCGAGGAATGTCACCTAAATTTGAAGCATTTAAAAAAAAAAAAAATCTTCATGTTCGATTATGTAAGCGCACTATTGGCCAGTTTTTCGTTTGTTGTTGTTGTTTTGTTTGTTTGTTTTTTTTTTTACTTCGAGGCCCAATTTAAATACCACACACTTTCTCGCCCATCACTGCAATAACTTCTAATCCACGACCTAAAACTCCCTTTAAAGGGTGATTTGTGTGTCTCTCCGCGGGCTGCAGCACTTAGCCAATCCTATTACGCTCCAAAAACTCTTTTAATTTGCTCGGGCCCGGTCAAATGCGGCCAATTAAGATCCCGCTGATTGTTGGCGCTCCTCTCCGAATGATCGATCTCTTTGCATTTCCAATATCTGCAGACACCTAATTCTGTCGCGTCTATTAAGTGGTCGCAGAAAAAAATATGAGTGGCGTTAACGGAGCCCGGGGACCACTTAACTGTCACGGTCAATCTAACGGTCCCATCAGGAAATAGGAGGGGGCGCACTCTGGTGTTTTGACAGCTACCACTTGAGAACAAAATTAGTGTTATTATTGAGGGGAGGCGGTAGGACTGGCGGACCTGAACCAATTGTGAATGGAGAAGATCCTTAATACGCTTGAAGCTGAACAAAACCAAACCAAAGAAGATGACCGGGAGAAAAGCAAAAACAACAACAACAAATTTTTTTTGCTTGAATCAGTTTTATTCTATTGCCGTGAGTTTAAAGTGACATATTGGTTATTGGCTATTTAAATGGATCCGAAATACGCGTATAGATCACTCCGCACGCCTTCGATGTTTTGACAGTATTTATTTGCAAATTAAACGATAAGGACAACCCAGTCATAACACAAAAAAACAAAAACAAACAAACAAACAAACAAAAAAAACAGCGAACCAAAAATAAAGTTTTATAATAAAATAATAATAATAGTAAAACAACGAAGAAAAAAATCAGTCACACATTATTCCGTATTCCCACACAAAATACTAAACTGGTGTAAGCGAAAAACGGTTTTAAAGAAGGCCCGTGGGCATAATTTAATCACACTGTCTCTTTTACGGTCATGGGAGAAAACAGAGAAAGAAAGAGTGTTGGGTGGCCTTAAAAATGCTCATTTCTTTTTTTTTTCTTTTTTGATTGTCCTCTCTCCATCCTCTTTCTGATCTTTCTCTCCCCTCCCCTCTTCAGATCGTGCCGGCTGTGGTAATCCGTTCCCTCGGCGCCTTGTTACCTTTTGCCTGAAACCTTCCTGGCATTATCATTAATTCAACACTCAAAATTCACCCGGTCTTACATATACATCACTTAATAATTTTACTAGCATCTGCACATTTCGGCCCGGGCCGTCGAGAGGGCCCCGGTGTGGAGAGCTAGCTATAATGAGACAGCCGCAGTCTTTTAACAAATCCCCTTGTTAAAAAAGAGAGATGGAAAGCATCATTCTCGCATAACTAACAATACGTGTAGGCTGATTTTTGGACGCATAAAATAATGATCAAGACCTTAACGTTATCAATCACGGAGATTTAAACGTTTCTCTGGACCACCCCGCTTATCTCTCCCCCGCCATCTCTCTCTCTCTCTCATAGCAGTCACAATAATCTTGTAGAAATCAAATCTGAATTTCTGTCTATGCGGTCATATTTCAGCCCAATGTCCCCGGCTCTTCGATGGGATTATTATATTTCAATAACAGCAGGTCTTTTGCGCGTCTTATAGCTGGAGAGCTTTCTCTTCTCCCCAAGTATAAACTGGCTTTCACTGTTTAAATACTGGCTACCCCACCCCTCATGCTGTTTCAGTCCTGATCATATAATACGTTAGGGTTAAAAAGCTTGTGGTTAAAGGCTTATGTGGAGCAAGAGTTATTTTTTATCTGGTCAGAGGCACTTCTTCCCTCTGGTCCAGTGTCACAGATGAGGATTTGCTGAGCACTGAAGGCGTGAAAGTGACAAACGCGTCAGTCCTGCTTGTTGGGGAGCAAGCGAAGTCCGAGCCCGAAGGCCTGGTTGAGATGGCGTTGGACTGACTGGAGTGACACGCCAAGCAGGAGCACGGAGTTCCTCCGGGACCTAGGCCGTGAGTGGGACCTGAGTACAAGGACGGGTGTCTGAAGGCGCACAGGAGCTCGGGCCTCTGGTAGGGATGAGACAGCATCCGGAAACTATCGAGAGAGCGCAGGGGGGTTGAGAAAGGGGCGGCTGCAGGAGCTGAGCCAGCCCCGACGCCCAGGTGAGAGTAGTAGGGCAGCGGCAGGTGCGATGGAAAGGGGTAGGGCAGGTTCCCCGTGGCAGCCGCGTGGCTCATCATGTAGGTGTAGAAGGCCGGGTCGGCGGGGTGAGGCCAAGTCATGGCCAGACGCTGCCGTTTGTCTTTCATCCTGCGGTTCTGAAACCACACCTGTGAAGGAGACACAGCGGATCAAATATTAACCACAATCCCCCCCCGTGACCTGAAAGAACACAAGCACATGCGTAGATAATGTTTGACTTTTTTACTCATGACAATGTTTGGATTTGGGTTGGAGAAACTTGTTACTGTAATTTATTTATTGTGGACTGCGTGACATTTGACTATCATCAAATCAAAAAATACCAACCCAAGTAAATAAATAAATATGACCTGTGGCTACATAACGCGGTGCCTGCTTCTTAATCTTTTTTTTTTTTGCTTTGTTTCCTGTATGGGCTATTTTGATTTTACTCTATGAGATTATTTTCCATGAGATTATTTCTATCCATACACAAATAAACCACAGGCAGTCATTTACGTAAGCCTGGCCATTTTGCACTCGCCGTGGATTTGATATACATCAACACAAGCTCACAGAGTACGTATTGATGGTCAAGAGGCCTAATTCAGCCCCACTTCCCTGAAATAAAATCTTACTTTGATGGTGGTTTCGGGTAGATTTAAAGCGGCCGCAAGTTCGCATCTCCGCGGCCTGGACACGTAGTTTTCCCGGTAAAACTCCTTCTCCAGGCGTGCTATCTGCTCTCGCGTGAATGCTGTTCGGTACCGGCGAATCTGATCTGCTGCGTAAGACAGAGAGCCCTGACCCGGGACATTCTTACTCGGCTCAGTACCGCACTCGTTCGGGTGGCTTGGAGAATCCCCATTTCGACCTGAACCAAAAACAGAGAATAAGCATATTTTAATTAGAATCGGGTGTAAAACGCACACATTTACTATTTAAACAGGACCCAAAACAAATCGAAACGTTTTATTTATTTCATTCGCTGCCATTTGAAGACTAGCAGGCTAACTCCATTATTTGTTTGACTTTTAGAAAAATAAGAGACATCCTGACTGCTCGCTTAGCTTCTCATTTGGTGTAGTTTTTAAATTAAAATGCAATTTCCACTACTATTATTTTTTTCTAGAGGTATTTTCCATGATATATTGATTTGATATGAACAATAATTTCCGTTGGTTGAAAATAATCAATACTTAAACTGTATTGTTTTCATTCGTTTGTTACTTTACCATTCGTTTAGTCTGAGGTCTGCTACTCCAAATGTTTCATGTATGAATGTTTATTCATAAAGATTTCACACAGAATGATATTCACAATAAACTGAGCAGTGGGTGCTTGCACCTTCACAGCTGCCTGAACCACTTGACAGTCTTTTTTTCTTGAATCTCCAAATTCTTCCTGGTGAAGTAGCCCATAAGCACATTTGCAGTACGAGTAACTCGTTGTCAAAGTCAGTGAGGGAAATGTCAGGTTACACTGTGGGTGTCAACTCAGCGTCTGCAGCCACACCGATCAGTTGACAGAATAGCTGTATAGCACCGACTGCAGCTGCAGTGTTTGAACCTGAAGCAGACCCTGGATCTGTTTCATTGAGCATAAATATTAGATTTTCTGTTCCACCCTACAGTGCCAATATGTTTATTGCTTTTTGCCTTTCCTTCGCACAAGCATGCAATCCAACCTGCACCCACACAACCTACCTTTAGCTGTTGGGTAGTCCATGCTTTCAGGCGTGCAGCTGACATCAATTTCCTCATAGAAGTCCGACTCTGTGTCTGAGCTGCTGCCGTCTTTGTGGTGATGGTCAGCCTGGTGCCTCTCTCCGGAGGTAGACGTGCCAACCAGCCTCGCGTCGGCGCTCATATTTCTCCGTGCGCTATCCTCCGCCGCTAGGTCGCTCCTGTCGCGGGAATAGGGTGCAGCTCCTGGGCTCAGACAACCTCTGTGGCCCGGCTTGCCTGGTGGTTCTCGCACGGGGCTCCCGATGGCTTCCGACAAATTAGAGCCGCTCTTGACAAGCTGACCTCCCTCTGCCAGCATCACCATCTCCTCTCTGCTTTCCATCACAAGCACGACTTAAAAGAAAAAACAAAACAAAACAAGCAAACCTCGTCTTCGTGGCGAACCGTCAAAACCAAGGAGATGAATCTCAGGTTGGAGGGGTGTGCGCGTGTGTGCGTGCAGCGGGGATGGCGGTGGGTGGGAGATTGCGTCCTAAAAGAGAAGGAGAGGCTTCTGGAAAAAAAAGAGGGGATGCAATCCGGTCTGAACCTGAGAGAAGACCGCTTCAGAGTGCCGAGTGGGAGCTCTGGGAGGGATCACCATTTACCCTCTCTCTCCCCCTCTCTCTCTCTTTCTTCAGAGCTGTCATTCTTAATGACCCAGTCTTCACGATGGTCCCCCCTGATGACGACACTCATTGACTGAATCTGTGGGTAAACAGAAGGAGCAACGGCAAGATGGGGGTGGGGGATGTCAGAGGGCACAATAAGAGGCAGCAGAAACAAGAAAGGTTATCTATACAGCATATTTAGGATTTACATGGTGATGTATCTGTGGTGTTGAAATATTGAAATATGCATTAAGTCATTATTATTATTATTATTATTATTATTATTATTATTATTATTATTAGTAGTAGTAGTAGTAGTAGTAAAATAATGTTTGCTTAAGACTTAGCTTTTTATTGTATTTTATTGTATTACAGTATATTTAAATTACTAATAAGCCTTTTTAACGCCAGTTAATATGCTCAAATATTTTTTTCCCTACTTATTAAATAAAGTTCAGCTTTTCTTTTGCTCAAATATAACTAATTAACACAGAGTCATTTCGTAAAAATCATACCAGTCATTTAAGTTACATTATGTATTTACATTTTATTCACCCCTCCCACTCCCGCCACCTTCCCCTCTCTCTTGTGATTGTTATCATCATCTTAAGTGGAGTCAAGTAAAGTCTCCAAAGGTCAGGTCTTGCGGTCAGGGTTTAGATAAAGGCCGATTAGAGATGAAAAAAAGGAAACGTTGAACCGAAACCATTCTCTTTATTCTTTATGCCCAAACAAGTTATGAAATGTGGTACCGTGATTTGCATTGCTAATTTGTATGATCATGTGTGCACAGCATTTGCTGTTCCAAATTAAAGAAATCTAAACAAAAGCATGACACTGTGATGGGGTTCTTTGGATTCTTATATTGGCAGTGGCCGTTTTTCCAGTTCCCCAGACGTGCAGTGTTTCAGCAAAAAGTCAATGAATGGTGATAATGGGAGCGCTAACCTGCTGCACATAGGGCTTGTAGTTGCTGTTTAGAAGTGGTCACATTTGAACTCTGCCTCCGAGGCGTAAAGACATCTTCACTGCACCCAACGTGGCCAAAACATTTATTTAACACAGTTGCAGCAAATAAAGTTTTATTAAAAGCTGGTGTGACTGTTTCTAAACTCCCAGCTATCAAAAATATTAGGCTTTCGTGCTATAACTTAAAAACAATTACAGCTTGGGGACAACATTTAAACATTAACGTACCGTTTAAGTGCAACATTTTAAAGAGCCGAGGCTGATGACTTCCTTAATCACGTTTCTCTTTGAGCACACTGAGCTACTTTATCCAGGTGGGTTATAACAGAGGTGCCTCCACACATGCGATTCTCGCGATTTTTGAACTGCGAGGATGTGTGTGGCTGCATGTATGTGGATGCATATCGTGTATCACAGATAGGCGGTGTCATGTGGTCTCACAGAGAGGAGAGGGACAGACTGTGGGGTTCCAGCACCCTCCGCTGTCCTTGTGCGCCCTCGCCTGTCCGAAAGTGAGAAAAGGCCCCGAGCAGCAGCCACCCCTCCCCCAGAGCGACGGATGAGAAGTGAGGGAAATTCCTTTGGCTTTCGCGTCCGACTCTTTCATCTGTTAGGAAAAAAACCCCTCCCCTCTCTTCTTTCTTTTTGTTGCTCTATCTATCTATCTATCTATCTATCTATCTATCTATCTATCTATCTATCTATCTATCTATCTATCTATCTATCTATCTATCTATCTATCTATCTATCTATCTATCTATCTATCTATCTATCTGAGTTTAGGAGACCTAAACTTAAAATAAAAAACGTACTGCGCAGAGTTAAAAATTAACCTGGAGTTGTTAACTACAAAATGACATAATTACGCTTAAGAAATGAAAGAACTTGTTACTTTTGTTTTGAAAAATCATAAACACTGGTCATCGCGCAGTGTTTGTTGGTCAAGCGCCAAAATATGTTAAAGATCCTGTTGCTCTGCTACTCGCTCGTTACGTAATGGGTCGTGGCCGGGGCAGATAAAATCTTGTGATCACCCTGAGATAACGCTTCGAAAATGCTTTTGCGCAATGGGTGACCTTGTGCATTTACAGTAGTGTCACGTATATTGTGTGTGGCTTAGATAGTAAAGGAGAGAGGATTGGTTTGGAGAGCTTGCTGAGTGTGGAACGCGGTTTACTTATTTACATAAAGCAATTTCCATAGCATGGAACGCAGTTATTATTATTTTTTATTCAATGAACATTTGATCCACATTCTTGTGGCACAAGTGCAGAAAACTGGACTGCAGTGTAGGCGCCTCTCCAGTGTCTACTTCTTCAGGGGAAGATCAAAGAGTGGGGAGCGCCCCCCGCGGCAGACACTGCAGAATGCGCCCCTTAGTTTTACTAGCCAGCCCAACTTGAACTTGACCATGGAGCCTGCGCAGTCTGCGTGTAATCCAATCCTTGGCCCCGGCGGTGCAGATCTGTCACAATGTTTGCTTTTAGCACAAAATGTGCTTCAGTGCGCGATGGAATTGCGCACGAATTAGTTTGGTGGTTGTTGAGCCAGCCGCTGGCTGAGGCGCACTGCGTTTCACACACAAAGGAACCTGGAAGAAAATAACAATTTAGACTCTCCTCACTAAGGTGGCCCCTCCCGTCTCCGTTGCTTCAACTTGGCCTTGAAACGGGATGACGCAGCTACCAGAGAGTTAACTCGTTGACCTTGGAGCGAAACGAGTCCTGATGACTATACAGCTGGAAATCTCTGTGCTGTAAGAACTTCTTTTATCGCACTTCCCTGCTCCATCCCGCACACCCTACGCTATTACACCAAGGGCTTAGCAAGCCACTGAGATCAGACCTGTATTACCCAATTAAAAGGGGAAACATCACGGGGTATGGCTTACCATTAGTTCAGCAGCAGCAGAGCAACCCACCAGGTGCAAAGCCCCGATATTTCACAAGAGTGCATGCAATTCTTTAGTCTGGTATGTGGGTCCCTGACATCTTTGAGAAAGGTGATATTTACAAGTCTGCCTGGTTGCAAATGGTTTTTTTTCTTCGTTTTTTTTTTTGTTTTTTTTTTTGCCAGAGTGCCGCTGTCATCAGTCCCCACTGCATGCTCATGTGCCTCTGTTTTCTCGCTGCTCTCCACTAATTTTAGCCTCTAATAATGAGCGCTATTGAGTTATACTGCCGGCAAGATCATCCTATTCACATTTCTGGCCTCAGTTTTCAGGGGTTTTTTACCACAACTGCCGTTCAAATAATGATGTGTGGATGCAAAGCAACATACAAACGGGCAGCCCGTTGATTTGCATGTAATTGAAGGCGTGAGACAGATAGGTCCCGCAGTGAATAAGCCCAATGTTTTAGGAGTTTTGTAGTTTTACAAATCTCAGTATAGGTTAAGTTGCTGCCTTTACCACACCTCGGTTGACTAGAAAAATACCCGCACGGAGACAGCGGGCCTTACGTCAACTCTACGTCTGCAATTTTTTTTGAGTTGTTTGCCTTTAGATTGTTCATCCGGTGGAGTTTTGTTTTGTTTTTGTTTTGTTTTTTAATTAAATTATCCAAGTCTTCATTTTTTCATTAAATTCCAGGTCGTGAACGCCAAACTGTGCAGGCCTTTCCCCTGCAAATGCCTTAAAATCAATGCTACTTTGATAATAATGTTTTTTAAACAATTTCGCAAGTTTCAAAACTCAATAGAAAATTATTAGGAAGATAGGAAAACAGTCCATGCAGAGGTATTTGATTTCTGAAGTAACGAAATGCAACCATTCTATTTCAATCTCCACATTCCGACAACATTTTAAAACGGGCGAGCCACTTCAGTCTCTATCTTTAAAATCAGACAAACAAACAAGGAAAAATCACTTTAAGGTTAAGAAAAAGAAAACCCAATCAGTCGTTTTGTCGCGTTTTATTGACAGAGCTGCGGTTTTAATGACATTTACAATTTCGTCTTTGCTTTAGGAGTGCAGAAAGAGCAAAACCTCTGTAACGCAGCTAACAGGTGCACATATTTAACCTCACTCCATTGCTCAAGATGTATATTTACAGTTAAAAAAATGGTTAGGCTACAATTTAGAATGCAGTGTTGCTTATTTTGGAGCAATTTTAGCGCTCACGATGCTATTATTGAAACAGAAAACAAATAAACTGAAAACCCCGCCTCGCTAAAAAAATATTTTATTTAAATTTTGCAAAAATAATAATAAAAAAAATCCCCAAAACAAAACAAAACAAAACAACAATAATAATAATGTGTGGATCAAATTAAAAATGTAACGATGATGCTAGATAAGGAGAAAATGACTTAGTGTCGGCCTGATGGCATTTAAAAGCAAATAATACTCGCTGCAATCGGACGGTGGCCTCGGATCAGAAATACAACAGATGTGGAACCGACTGAACATGCAGTGAAAGGCAGCGCAGATCTGTATATTTACTGAGGTTCTCGCATGCCAATAAAGTGATTTCACATGCAGCTTACAGGCTATAGTTTAGCAGGCTGTTAACGCAACGTTTGAGCCCACGGCGAGAGAAACTGAAGCAGAGCGAAAAGTTGCAGCAAATGTGTCAGTCAAGAGGGAACATTGGGAACACCGTGGGAGTAAGGATTTCCTAGGGAACTGTAGACCTTTAGTTGACTGCATGTGTCGTCGTCCCCCCCCCCCCCAAAAAAGAATGAAGTGGGCCAGCTTTCCTTGTTACTTTTATGCAGTCCGTCATAATCACAGTGCAGGCAGTCGTCCAGAAAATATGGAAAAGACAAGTGTGTGACCGCCCTGTGGTTCCCTGCTTTGACCACAAAAACATACTGGCTCTTATGTTTTGACAGCTTTTTTTGACTAAAGCACGTGCGATCAACACCGACATTTGACTGCACGTTCTTAGCACCCTGTTTTATATCCCAATTTATGTTATTAAGGATATAAATTTATAGCTGGGCATAACTTTATATAGACTACTTTACCAAGGCTTCAGGGGCTCAGGCCGTGGATCAAATGCACTCTTTCTTTCTCTGACTGCATAACTTCAGTGCCAGTACAAACACGGGATTGAGCCTTGATAATGACCTCAGAGAAAAGCCTCCAGGCTCTGCTGCCAAATCCCAAAGTGCAGTCTTAGAAACTTTGCAGGATGCTTGAAATAGATCAAGGGGTGCACGTCAAATTTATGCCATTTAAATTCACTTTGATTTAGTGGAACTTACAGATATAAGATTAATCACCGTTTAGTCTTTCCTTTTTATCCCGCTTACGTTTGTGCGTAAATCAGAGAATACAATGCAAATCCGACAAGAATTCAATGGTGAATCATCTGAGCGTTTAAAAGGTGTTTCTAACGAAGGTTCCTGCCACACGATTTAAGCACAAGCCAGTGGTGAATTGTGCGTCTCCTCGGCGGGCACTGGCCCCCTCCTGTTGTGTGTTCATTGTACTTTGGGATGTCTCGTGTCTGGACTGACCACATGGACGCGCAGACAGGCCCCATGGCTGGTCTTCTTACCGGAGGAGAGTAACATGAACAATTAACGGACAGAACGGAGATTAAAAACACGATTCCTGATTTTTTTAAGAGTCTCTCTGGGGCAAGAAAATTAAAAAAAAGAATGGATAGAATACTGATATTAAATGCAGCTTGATTTAACTTGAACAAACTCCATATGCCACAGTGTGGATTAACGCAACCGTGTTTTTTTGTTGTTGTTTTGATTTTGTTTTGTTTTTTTTGTTTTTTTTTTAAAAAAAAGCTTTGCCCGTATTGACGAGAACGCCACGAGGCAGTGTAGTCAACAGGCCGGGCCTTGTAGCGAGACTCATAAATATTGTTGCATATTGCTGATGAATGATTTCATTACTTGAGCTTTCTTGTACGATGACTTCAGAACCAACCCCGACCAGCTCGTGTTGAATCCCCTTTACTTCAGCCTAACAATTATTCAAATCCACCGAATACAATAACTTTTCCATTTGACTACTAAATAAATGTTGCATGTGACGCTGTTTATGGGTCTAAACGGAGATGTCTTTGAAAAGGTAGAGCCTTTGCAATCCAAATCCAAGGAAGGAACAGATTTCCCTTTGCTCTCAAAAAGACAGACAGCAGCCTAGTTCTGAATGTCATAATCCTTCACTTTAATAATAAGCGTTACAAACCCGCGTTTAATGGCTCATTTGAAAAACAAAACAAAGAAAAAACTTGGTAACGATAATCTGCTATTTATTTTGCATTTTTAGTCAAACTCAAAACATTAAGATTAAATCTCTTTGGGTGTTCTCTCTTTTGGATAAATGTGGAACTCATTAAAAAGAAGAGAAAAAAATATCCATCCCAAATACTCTCTCTCCATCTGCATCATATGCCTCTTAAATCAAGCACCTCCCCCAAAAAGACAAAGCATCAAGCACACTTTTTTATTTATTTCTATTTTTTTTTTAAACACAAACTGCTGTCTTAAGCTTCCTTTTGTTTAACAACCTCAGTCCATCCCTTTTTTGTCGCCCGGTGCCAGCAAGTCTACGGTTCACAATATAAAACTAAACAGCCTAAATCAGTGTTTACTGTTTATTAATATCTAGTTTCACTTGATTTATTATCGAAGATAACGATGTGTTGGAATTTACTGTACAGTTGTTCATAATTTAGTTAACAAATATGACGGAACAATTTTTTAAAAATTATTATTCTCATATAAAGTATTTGGCTTGAAGCTAAACACCTCCATCCATGAGTAGCAGCTTCTCTTTGGGTGTTTAGTTCCCCAGTCTCATAGCAGAAACAGTACACACGGGGACATGTAGGTGACAATTTATGGTGGATTTGGAAAACCTGGTAACAACCACGAGGGAAAATCCACCGGGTCCTACTGCAGTGAATAGACGGAGAGCCACTGGTCATAAACACTAACCAGCAGACCAGACAAACACACACACACACACACACACACACACACACACACACACACACACACACACACACACACACACACACATACACGCGCGCGCGCGCGAGCGTTTTTTTTCACACATGTCTACCAAAAGAAGAAGAAAAAGAGAGAGAAAGAAACTCCCCCAAAAGAATAATAAAACAAAACCCCAGTACTATTCTTTTTACATTTCCAACGCTGGGATTCAAAGGTAGGCCTACGTGCCACCCAGAAGAAGAAGTAGAAGAAGGAGCGGGTTCGAACTAGTTCGCAAGAGTAAACAGGGGAGAGCACAAAATGACAGTAAAAGTTAATGTCCTCCAATAGCGTTCATTGGGACAGGAATTCTCACCCCTCTTCCGCTCTTTTCAAGAGCTCAGACGGTCTCTTCAAAGCCTGAATAGGCCGACGGGCTGGATGGCTAGACAGCAACATTCAACTTGACCTTGGCCTCCAACCGCGTTTACGTCCTATGCAAAACACGCACACAGACCATGTCGAGAGCTTTTCTGTTTTCTGACTTTGCATACTGTAAACATGTCTGAAGTCAAGTGTATAAAATAATCCCCCACAACACGAGATTATCTCTCATGTCCTCTTTTCTCTTTTTTAAACTGCTATCAAAATACACAAGTGAACCCTGTCTCCTTTTCAGAACTACACGCATGCGCCTCATTATACGTGTTTATATATATTATATATGTGTTATTTCAATGCCTCCAAGTTACTAGGATCAAACTTTCTTTCTTTCTTTTTTTTTCTATCTTACACGTCCTATCGGATAAAGCGCAAACAGTGGCGTATCAGCGGGAGACAGAAGTAGCCTGTTTAATTCCGTGTATATCGGTGCAATGCACAGATATATCAGACTTTATTTTTACACTAAGAAGGTTCTGTTGTAAAGAGTGTTATAATATTAGAATTTCTACAGCGAGGCAAACAAAGGCAGGTCAGTATGCATGCGTAAAGGCCAAAAGCGGTGCGTATGAGTCATATGTAACTGCCTGGGTCACAACGGTTTTCTTTCTTTTATTTTAAATTGTTGCATACTTTTCAATAATCGACTATTGTTTGCACTTTATATGTGAAAATAAACATTTCCCCTGTCAAAATGACGAAATTCTATCATTTGGATGCATGAAACCTAAATGAGCGTAAGCACAGATTCGTGTAAATTGTACCTTACGTTCTGTTTTGAAATTAATGCACATCATCCATGCTGGTTAAATCAAATATGACAAAAGCCAAACCCCTGGATAGGTGCAGTCACCTTCCCTTAGCCGCATTTTTCTCCATTTAATTATCTGCCGATGTTTACCGTCCTCTTTGCATAGCCCGGTCACGTGACCACATCTGGACCAATAACAGCGCCACATCTGCGCTCTTGTGCGCGTCAGAGTGGCTTTACTCTCCGGGAAGCAGTATCTCCCTTTTTTCAGTCTGAGGGCTTTTTAAAAAAGAGCCATAAGCTTCAATGTTGGATGCCGTGCTATGACAACGTCACTGCTCCTCCGTCCTCGCTGGGTCGACCCGTCGGTGATGTTCCTCTACGACAACGGCGGCGGTTCCGATGAAGTGAGCAAGAACATGGAGGGTTTTGCTGGTGGCAACTTTGCTGCGAACCAGTGCAGGAATCTGATGGCGCACCCCGCATCCCTGGCACCCAGCACGGCGTACTCGTCCAGCGACGTGCACACCTCCGGGATGGGCGAGCCTGTGAAACAGTGCAGCCCCTGCTCTGCAGCTCAGAATTCGTCCAGCGCGTCCCTGCCGTACGGGTACTTCGGTTACCCGTGCAGAATGTCGCATCACAGCAGCATAAAGTCGTGCGGAGCGCAGCCCCCCTCCGCGTATGGGGAGAAATACATGGACACGTCCGCCTCAGGCGACGATTTCGCCTCCCGGGCAAAGGAATTTGCTTTTTATCCAACGTATCCCTCTGGCCCGTACCAACCTGTCCCCAGTTACCTGGACGTCCCAGTAGTGCCAACTATCAGCGCGTCTTCAGAGGCCAGACACGAGTCTCTTCTGCCTATGGAGAGCTACCAACCGTGGACTCTCGCTTCCAACG